>NC_139996.1:35192753-35473025 GCF_964263955.1 Coregonus lavaretus | reverse complement strand
GGGCTGTAGTAAGGAAATAAATGCGACGGGCCGAGTGGGGAAAATAAACACAATGTGGCCATCACTCAGCTGTCAGACACACTGCGTAAAATGGCCTGTTTCCGAGTGTGTACAAGTCAGAATATCTTTAATGATAAGAAGTAGAAGCTCAGTATTGAGAAGTCTGAATAAAAACAGAGCTTGACCAGTCTTGATTAGTCGGCTCTGGAAGGTCATGGAACTTTACACATGCTAATAAGCCCTATCAAAAAACATAAATCAACATATGTTGATTCGGATGTTTCTGGAACCAATTTACATGAGCCATGACATGAGAAATGCGTGTGTTTTGATGTGCTGGGACCAACAAGCACATCACAAGAGAACAACTGTGTTACTATGCCTGGTGTTAGCTCTGCATCTGGTTGAATGCATGGTAGGCCCCTGTCTGTCAGTGGCGAAGCACTTTGCAAGTACACATGAGCGAAAACTTCTACTTTGATCAGTGCTTATAACCTCTCCAAGCATGTCTACCATATCATGTTTTTCTGTCAGCTGTACAATAGTGAGATCCTTGTTTGGATACATTCATGTGAAGATCATTCCTATCTTCACTTGCTATGACAAACACCTGTTAAGGGGGTAGGCAAATAATGTCTGAGCTCACTGCAAATTCAACACTGGTACTTGGTACCATCAGGACCTACACGTATGTCATCTCTCTCATGACCGCCTGCTAACAAGTTTCTAATTTCATCAAAGTCAGTTGGCCAGACCATGCTCTTAACCTCTTGGGCAGTTAAAACTTTTCTCATTAACTAAACTGAGATGCTGTGATTGTTGGTCTTCTGTTTACCTATGAAACCATTTGCTCGTTCAAATGGAAAGCACCAGAAACCATATACTGGACCATAGTCCAGGCTCTGTCGTAGCCGGCCTTGACCGGGAGACCCCATGGGGCGGCGCACAATTGGCCCAGCGTCGTCCAGGGTAGGGGAGGGAATGGCTGGCAGGGATGTAGCTCAGTTGGTAGAGCATGGCGTTTGCAACGCCAGGGTTGTGGGTTTGATTCCCACGGGGGGCCAGTCTGAAAAATAATGTATGCACTCACTAACTGTAAGTCGCTCTGGATAAGAGCGTCTGCTAAATGACTTAAATGTAAATAGTCCAAAACGCATTTCTTCAAGTGGCTATGGAGGTGCATATTTGGTGTGCAATACTGTTTTCCATAAAACCTTGCAAAGCTCTCACAGAACTGTGGCAATGAGCCTCTCCAACTTGCTCCATTGTGATAGATGTCTTACATAAGATGGTACAGGCTTTGACAAAATCGGCATCCTCCACAAGTCCCTTAAGAGCGAATAAGGAGTAAACACATACTCCAAATGTTCTATTATTGTGCACTGAAATGAGAAAACCCTGATGAGATTTTAGCGGGTAGTTGGCCTATGTCTGCAGGTGCTTTCAGTGCATTAACTTTAAGCTGAATATTTCTTAGTATTCCATCATCCAGCAAACCAATATTATTTTCTGCCCCCTGTAAAAGATTATGCATAGGGTCCACTACAGCCATGTCTATGGGCATGAAATATGGCAATTTAAATAGCTCAGAGAATCTGGCCTAGTTTTAGTCTCTATAGTTTTCCTCTCTGCCTTGGTCTTCGCCTGTGTCCAGTGGTGGAAAAAGTACCCAATTGTCATACTTGAGTAAAAGTATAGATACCTTAATAGAAAGTTACTCAAGTAAAAGTGAAAGTCAGCCAGTAAAATACTACTTGAGTAAAAGTCTAAAAGTATTTGGTTTTAAATATACTTAAGTATCAAAAGTAAATGTAATTGCTAAAATATACTTAAGTATCAAAAGTAAAAGTATAAATCACTTAAAAATCATTATATTAAGAAAAGCAGACGGCAACATCTTCTTATTTTGAAAATGTACGGATAGCCAGGGGCACACTCCAACATTATTTACGAAAGATGCATTTGTGTTTAGTCCGCCAGGGGCATTAGGGATGACCACGTGTTCTCTTGATAAGTGCGTGAATTTGACTATTTTCGTGTCCTGCTAAGCATTCAAAATGTAACGAGTACTTTTGGTTTCAGGGAAAATGTATGGAGTAAAAAGTACAATATTTTCTTTAGGAATGTAGTGAAGTAAAAGTAAAAGTTGTCAAAAATATATATAGTAAAGTAAAGTACAGATACCCCAAAAAACTACTTCAGGAGTACTTTAAAGTATTTTTACTTAAGTACTTTACACCACTGCCTGTGTCCACATACTCTCTTGCATTTTGTGAACTTCATTCTTACGCTGCTGTACATGGTTGTCCGTCCAGTGCATGATGGAGTAATCTGCCTTTTCACCTTTTCCATGGAAATGTCTGTAGGCATTTGTTGCAACCTGTGTGAGCTTGACCTGGATCTGTGTTGATGAACAGATAAAAAGATGGTGGTGAAATCCCAAGTAGGCTTCATGAAAGTTAAAAACATCACACTAACAAAAAACTTTTCTAATAAAAGTTTATATTAGAATGACATTGAAAATAAAAAGGGGCCTGAAAGGCCCGGCAATAAAGTAGCCAACTTTATAAATTGTTATGATATATTATCGATGCACACTAGTTAGGCTACTGGGGGACAAGATTATGAATGCTTTTACAGAGGAGACACAAATAACTCTGTAATAATAAACACACGTACCATGTTCACCCTGCCAAAATAATTATTGCTGCAATGGCAATTCCTTGGGAAAGGTGGCTTTGTCATGCCGTTCAACTGTCCACTGATGAGTGAATTTATCATAGAACTTAGCATTATCATATAACTTAGCATTATGTTATCTTTCCCAAAAGTCTGTGGCAGTGGCCACACTCTTTCATGGGCCAAGTCTTGGGTTTGAGATCATCTGCCTTGCGCTTTGACATGATAGCGACACTAAATCTATTTTTACAGACAATAAATAATATTTGAGGCAGAGATATTCTATGTAGAATTACCGATAAAGGCTTTGAGCGAAGTCTTGTGGATCTGTGCACCTAGAGCCAAAAAATGGTAGATAAATGAAGATGTGTTACTCAGGCCATTTACCATTGAAAAAATGGTCACAGTTCCGGTCAACTTAAAGGGTGGCTCTCCCATAGACATCAATGCGATAGCAGCTTGGTCTGGTCTACTTGTATATGAAGCAGAACAAAATATATAAACCAGCAGACTTAGACTTTGACCAACAGTAGGTTGATATACTTTTTCATTTAAAATGAATAAATATGGAAGCAGATAATGCGGGTGATGTTTATTATAGCCTTGCAGTCCACCTTTTCGGTATTTTGTACCATGGTCTTCAAGCTATAGAAGATGGCAAAACATTTAATAATAATAATAATTGATTGGAGTTACAGTGAGGGAAAAAAGTATTTGGGTCATTGTCATGCTGGAATACCCATCCCCGACCCATTTTCAATGCCCTGGCTGAGGGAAGGAGGTTCTCACCCAAGATTTGACAGTACATGGCCACGTCCATCATCCCTTTGATGCGGTGAAGTTGTCCTGTCCCCTTAGCAGAAAAACACCCCCAAAGCATAACGTTTCCACCTCCATGTTTGACATTTTACAGACGCTCTTATCCAGAGCGACTTACAGGAGCAATTAGGGTTAAGTGCCTTGCTCAAGGGCACATCAACAGATTTTTCACCTAGTCGGCTCAGGGTTTAGAACCAGCGACCTTTCGGTTACTGGCACAACGCTCTTAACCACTAAGCTACCTTGACGGTGGGGATGGTGTTCTTGGGGTCATAGGCAGCATTCCTCCTCCTCCAAACACGGCGAGTTGAGTTGATGCCAAAGAGCTCCATTTTGGTCTCATCTGACCACAACACTTTCACCCAGTTCTCCACTTTATTGGCAAACTTCAGACGGGCCTGTATATGTGCTTTCTTGAGCAGGGGGACCTTGCGGGCACTGCAGGATTTCAGTCCTTCACGGCGTAGTGTGTTACCAATTGTTTTCTTGGTGACTATGGTCCCAGCTGCCTTGAGATCATTGACAAGATCGTTCCGTGTAGTTCTGGGCTGATTCCTCACCGTTCTCATGATCATTGCAACTCCACGAGGTGAGATCTTGCATGGAGCCCCAGGCCAAGGGAGATTGACAGTTATTTTGTGTTTCTTCCATTTGCGAATAATCGCACCAAATGTTGTCACCTTCTCACCAAGCTGCTTGGCGATGGTCTTGTAGCCCATTCCAGCCTTGTGTAGGTCTACAATCTTGTCCCTGACATCCTTGGAGAGCTCTTTGGTCTTGGCCATGGTGGAGAGTTTGGAATCTGATTGATTGATTGCTTCTGTGGACAGGTGTCTTTTATACAGGTAACAAACTGAGATTAGGAGCACTCCCTTTAAGAGTGTGCTCTTAATCTCAGCTCATTACCTGTATAAAAGACACCTGGGATTTTAAACCCTGTCCAATAGGACTGATTCCAAAATCTGATAGGATTGTTCTATTGGATTCTTGTATTTGAATCCTATAGGATCCTACAAGATAAAATCCTATAGGATAGAATCCCATAGGAGTCCAATAGGACTGGTTCCAAAATCTGATAGGATTTTTCTATTGGATTCTTGTATTGGAATCCTATTGGATCCTATAAGATTCAACCCTACTCAGCACCCCTACTTCCCGTGGCTATGCGCACAGTGAAGGATAAAACAGTTAGAATAATAATGTTAGAAAACCAGAGATTCTCTGCACAGCCACAGGTGGCGAGCTGAACTTGGGAGTTAGGCTAATTAACTCTTTAGAACCTATTGCAGCCATCGACTGCCTTTCTTTAAATTACTATAGCGGCTGCGAACGGCCTTGTTGTTCTAACAATAATATCTGTGTCATTATCGCAAAACTAACTTGCTAACAACCTGCTGTCGTAATCGCATGGCTGTTGTCATCAACCAGAAACCGGAAACAGGTTATGCTGTCATTTGAATTTTCAAAAAAATAAATAACGTAATTACTCAAAATGACGGTGCCGAAGTGGACACAACTTTTCACAGTGAAAGAGGCTGTATCTATGTTGTTTGGTGATACAGATTCGAACACGTCCTTGTACTTTGAAAAGCGATAATGCTGAGGTCAGTGAAATAAGTAAAAAGCAGATATACACTACCGGTCAAAAGTTTAAGAACACCTACTCATTCTACATTGTACAATAATAGTGAAGATATCAAAACTATGAAATAACACATATGGAATGATGTAGTAACAAAAAAAGTGTTAAACAAATGAAAAAATATGTTATATTTGAGATTCTTCAAATAGACACCCTTTGCCTTGATGACAGCTTTGCACACTCTTGGCATTCTCTCAACCAGCTTCACCTGGAATGCTCAGCAGTCTTGAAGGAGTTCCCACATATGCTGAGCACTTATTGGCTGCTTTTCCTTCACTCTGCGGTCCGACTCATCCCAAACCATCTCAATTTCATTGAGATCGGGGGATTGTGGAGGCCAGATCATCTGATGCAGCACTCCATTAGTCTCCTTCTTGGTAAAATAGCCCTTACACAGCCTGGAGGTGTGTTGGGTCATTGTCCTGTTGAAAAACTAATGAGAGTCCCACTAAGACCAAACCAGATGGGATGGCGTATCGCTGCAGAATGCTGTGGTAGCTACGATGGTTAAGTGTGCCTTTAATTCTAAATAAATCACAAACAGTGTCACCAGAAAAGCACCCCCACACCATAACACCTCCTCCTCCATGCTTTACGGTGGGAAATACACATGCGGAGATCATCCGTTGACCCACATCGCGTCGCACAATGACATGCCGGTTGGAACCAAAAATCTCAAATTTTGCTCCAGACCAAAGGACAAAGTTCCATTGCTCGTGTTTCTTGGCCCAAGCAAGTCTCTTCTTCTTATTGGTGTCCTTTAGTAGTGGTTTCTTTGCAGCAATTCGACCATGAAGGCCTGATTCACACAGTCTCCTCTGAACAGTTGATGTTGAGATGTGTCTGTTACTTGAACTCTGTGAAGAATTTATTTGGGCTGCAATTTCTGAGGCTGGTAACTCTAATGAACTTATCCTCTGCAGCAGAGGTAACTATGGGTCTTCCATTCCTGTGGCGGTCCTCATGAGAGCCAGTTTCATCATAGCGCTTGATGGTTTTTGCGGCTGCACTTGAAAGAACGTTCAAAGTAATGATGGACTGTTGTTTCTCTTTGCTTATTTGAGCTGTTCTTTACATAATATGGACTTGGTCTTTTACCAAATAGGACTATCTTCTGTATACCTGCCCTACCTTGTTAGAACACAACTGATTGGCTCAAACGCATTAAGAAGGAAAGAAATTCCACAAATAAATGTTTAAGAAGGCACACCTGTTAATTGAAATGCATTCCAGGTGACTACCTCATGAAGCTGGTTGAAAGAATGCCAAGAGTGTGCAAAGCTGTCATCAAGGCAAAGGGTGGCTATTTGAAGAATCTCAAATATAAAATATATTTTGATTTGTTTAACACTTTTCTGGTTACTACATGATTCCATATGTGTTATTTCAATGTTTTGATGTCTTCACTATCATTCTACAATGTAGAAAATAGTAAAAATAAAGAAAAACCTTTGAATGATTAGGTGTTCTAAAACTTTTGACCGGTAGTATATGTTTGATGTTGTCGATGTTTGATACTGTGAAACTTGTGGAATAGCTCTCAGATTAGCAAGTACTGTCATGACGTTGTCCCCAGAGTGACCGTACGTACATATCCCAACCAGAAGCCATGGATTACAGGCAACATCCGCACCGAGCTAAAGGCTAGACCTGCCATTTTCAAGGAGCGGGACAGTAATCCGGACACTTATAAGAAATCCCGCTATGCCCTCAGACGAACCATCAAACAGGCAAAGCGTCAATACAGGACTAAGACTGAATCCTACTACACCGGCTCTGACGCTCGTAGGATGTGGCAGGACTTGCAAACTATTATGAACTACAAAGGGAAACCCAGCCACGAGCTGCCCATTGACACAAGCCTACCAGATGAGCTAAATGCCTTTTATGCTCGCTTCGAAGCAAGCAACACTGAAGGAAGCATGAGACACCAGCTGTTCCGGATGACTGTGTGATCACGCTCTCTGTAACCGATGTGAGAAAGACCTTTAAACAGGTCAACATTCAGAAGGCCGCGGGGCCAGACGGATTACCAGGGTGTGTACTCAGAGTATGCGCAGACCAACTACAAGTTTCTTCACTGACATTTTCAACATCTCCCTGACCGAGTCTGTAATACCTACATGTTTCAAACAGGCCACCCTAGTCCTTGTGACCAAGACTGCAAAGGTAACCTGCCTAAATGACTACCGCTCCGTTGCACTCACGTCGGTAGCCATAAGGTGCTTTGAAAGGCTGGTCATGGCTCACATCAACATCATCATCCCAGAAATCCTAGACCCACTACAATTTGCATACCGCCTCAACAGATCCACAGATGATGCAATCACAATCGCGCTCCACACTGCCCTTTCCCACCTGGACAAAAGGAACACCTATGTGAGAATGCGGTTCATTGACTACAGCTCAGTGTTCAACACCATAGTGCCCACAAAGCTCATCACTAAGCTAAGGACCCTGGGACTAAACAACTCCCTCTGCAACTGGATCCTGGACTTCCTGACGGGCCGCCCGCAGGTGGTAAGGGTAGGCATCAACACATTTGCCACGCTGATCCTCAACACCGGAGCCCCTCAGGGGTGCGTGCTTAGTCCCCTCCTGTACTCCCTGTTCACCCACAACTGCGTGGCCAAGCACGACTCCAACAAGATCATTAAGTTTGCTGACGACACAACAGTGGTAGGCCTGATCACCGACAATGATGAAACAGACTATAGGGAGGAGGTCAGAGACCTGGCAGTGTGGTGCCAGGACAACAGCCTCTCCCTCAATGTGAGCAAGACAAAGGAGATCGTGCACTACAGGAAAAGGAGGGCCGAACAGGCCCCCATTAACTTCGATGGGGCTGTAGTGGAGCGGGTCGAGAGTTTCAAGATCCTTGGTGTCCACATCACCAACAAACTTTCATGGTCCAAACACACCAAGACAGTCGTGAAGAGGGCACAACAACACCTTTCCCCTTCAGGAGATTTGGCATGGGTCCCCAGATCCTCAAACAGTTATGCAGCTGCACCATCGAGAGCATCCTGACCGGTTGCATCACCGCCTGGTATGGCAACTGCTCTGCATTTGACCGTAAGGCTCTACAGAGGGTAGTGCGCATGGCCCAATACATCACTGGGGCCAAGCTTCCTGCCATCCAGGACCTATATACTAGGAGGTGTCAGAGGAAGGCCCAAAAATGTGTCAAAGACTCCATTCACCCAAGTCATAGACTGTTCTCTCTGCTAACGCACGGCAAGCGGTACCAAAGCGCCAAGGCTAGGTCCAAAAGGCTCCTTAACAGCTTCTACCCCCAATCTATAAGACTGCTGAACAATTAATCAAATGGCCACCCAGACTATTTACATTGACCCAAACCCAAGCCTTAGTTTTTACAATGCTGCTACTCACTGTTTATGATCTATGCATAGTCACTTTACCCCTACCTACATGTACAAATTACCTCGACTAACCTGTACCCCCGCACATTGACTCGGTACCGGTACCCCCTCTATATAGCCTTGTTATTGTTATGTAATGTTACTTTTTATAAAATAAATCTCTCTTAAGTCTATTTATTGAACTGCATTGTTGGTTAAGGGCTTGTAAGTAAGCGTTTCACGGTAAGTTCTACACCTGTTGTATTCAGCGCATGTGATTTTTTTGTTGTTGTTGTGTGAAACAAACAAGAAATAAGACAAAAAAAAACAGAAAACTTGAGCATGCATAACTATTCTATACTAGTCAAGGGCTTTGACTAAGCCATTCCAAGACATGTAAATGTTTCCCCTTAAACCACTCGAGTGTTGCTTTAGCAGTATGCTTAGGGTCATTGTCCTGCTGGAAGGTGAACCTACATCCCAGTCTCAAATCTCTGAAAGACTGAAACAGGTTTCCCTCAAGAATTTCCCTATATTTAGCGGCATCCATCATTCCTTCAATTCTGACCAGTTTCCCAGTACCTGCCGATGAAAAACATCCCCACAGCATGATGCTGCCACCACCATGCTTCACTGTGGGGATGGTGTTCTCGGGGTGATGAGAGGTGTTGGGTTTGCGCCAGACATAGCGTTTTCCTTGATGGCCAAAAAGCTCAATTTTAGTCGCATCTGACCAGAGTACCTTCTTCCATATGTTTGGGGAGTCTCCCACATGCCTTTTGGCGAACACCAAACGTGTTTGCTTATTTCAATAGCTTTTCCGTAAAGCCCAGCTCTGTGGAGTGTACGGCTTAAAGTGGTCCTATGGACAGATACTCCAATCTCCGCTGAGGAGCTTTGCAGCTCCTTCAGGGTTATCTTTGGTCTCCTTGTTGCCTCTCTGATTAATGCCCTCCTTGCCTGGTCTGTGAGTTTTGGTGGGCGACCCTCTCTTGGAAGGTTTGTTGTGGTGCCATATTCTTTCCATCTTTTAATAATGGATTTATTGGTGCTCCGTGGGATGTTCAAAGTTTCAGATATTTTTTTATAACCCAACCCTCATCTGTACTTCTCCACAACTTTGTCCTTGACCTGTTTGGAGAGCTCCTTGGTCTTCATGGTGCCGCTTGCTTGGTGGTGCCCCTTGCTTAGTGGTGTTGCAGACTCTGGGGCCTTTCAGAACAGGTGTATGTATACTGAGATCATGTGACAGATCATGTGACACTTAGATTGCACACAGGTGGACTTTATTTAACTAATTATGTGACTTCTGAAGGTAATTGGTTGCACCAGATCTTATTTAGGGGCTTCATAGCAACGGGGGAGAATACATATGCTCGCACCACTTTTCCGTTAATTATTTTGTATAATTATTTTAAACAAGTCATCTTTTTCATTTCACTTCACCAATTTGGACTATTTTGTGTATGTCCATCACATGAAATCCAAATAAAAATCAATTTAAATTACAGGTTGTAATGCAACAAAATAGGAAAAACGCCAACGGGGAAGAATACTTTTGCAAGGCACTGTAGTCAGCTAACTAGTTGGTTGTTTTGTCTTGTTTCTACCGATGTAATTCATATGGAAACGGCCAAACTGCTTGCTATAGCTAAATAGCTAGTTAGTCCGTCAGGCAAGAAAAGTTGTGTGTAGCGGTAAATTTGGGCTGCGCTCACGAAGCGTCAACCCCAGCTGTCACTTTCACTAGCTAGCCATACAGACAACCAGCTAACTAGCCACCTAAATGAAGGCTAGAGTAATTAGTGTTAATCTGTTGGGCTTAGGTTATGGTTTGTCATGTTTGCTAGGTGCAGATATTCATAGGCTATACATTGCCTCGTTTTCCTATTATTTGACAGCTTAGCTGTCGTGTTAGGGTAGATGCCTGCACAGTGGAGCTAATATGATATTGAGTTTGATAGTTGTGTACATAGCCAGCTAACAAATTGCTTATACCGATGCAATTCATTTGGAAACTGTCCCAGCTTCGTAACTACTCAGCTAACATTGGCGAACTCTGTAGTTAGTCTGTCAGGCAACAAAGCAAGAGTTGATTGGAGGAGAGAGAGAGAGACGGGAGAGAGAGAGAGAGTTTATGAGAGAGATTATGTTCCTGACCACAATTTTTACCTATTTGTTGCACCTCTCCTTTCCCTCTGTTACTCTGTTCCTCTAGGTCAGTGAAAGCGAGGGAAGTGATGTGGAGAGTCAGGGATCAGCAGCAAACGGCAGGGAAGAAGAGGAGGTGGAGATGATTGGAGGGATAGAGATGTGGAGCAAGGCAGGAGGAGTGGAGCGAGAGGAGTGTGGAGGGAGAGAGGAAGAGAAGAGTGAAGAGGAGGGAGAGGAGAGGGAGAGAGGAAGAGGAGAGTGAAGAAGAGGGAGAGGAGAGTGGGGGGAGAGAGGAAGAGAAGAGTGAAGAGGAGGGAGAGGAGAGGGAGAGAGGAAGAGGAGAGTGAAGAAGAGGGAGAGGAGAGTGGGGGGAGAGAGGAAGAGAAGAGTGAAGAGCAGGTAGAGGAGAGTGGGGGGAGAGAGGAAGAGGAGAGTGAAGAGGAGGGAGAGGAGAGTGGAGGGAGAGGAACATAGAGAGGAAGAGGAACATGGAGACGGGAAGGAAGAGGGAGAGGAGGTAGCAGAGGGTGAGGAGGTGGCAGAGGGAGAGGTGGAGGAAGAAGGAGGGGTGGAAGCAGAGGGAGAGGAGGAAGCAGATGGAGAGGAAGAGGAAGAGGGAGGGGAAGAGGGAGAGCACACCCGAGAGGGGAGCCTACGTTTCCATGGAGCGTGTCTGCCCCAAGTCCCACCATTTACCCTGGTACCACACAGCCTGGGCCTAAAGTGACAGTGGCAGGGGTTTTGGAGTTGTTTTTAAAAGTGGTAAGAACTTATATCTGTTCCAGAGCTTGTAATGGATTACAACAAGAAAATGGGCGTGGTTGACCATCTTGACCAACTGAGGAGCTATTACAATGTTGGACGCACAGACAGAAAATGATGGAAGTATGTGTTTTGGGGGATGCTCAACATGGTCATCATTAATGTGTACATTGTGTGGGGGACCCTGCAAAGGCCCCTTCCCAGAAACCACAGGCGCTGGTCCCTTAAGGCATTCAAAACGCAGCTTGTGCATTCACTTTGTGATATGACTACAGTGGCAGGAAGAGGGGAGCCAAGAGTGTGGAACCAGGGCGTGTGGACAGAGTTGTAACTCATAATTTGAAAGCAGGTGGAGTTTGAAGGGCGCAAGAGAGGGTGTGTGGTGTGCATCCAGAGTGGACGCAGGGCAAAGAGTGGGAGATGTGTAGAAACCTCCTACGTGTTCTGTGCCACTTTGCAGGAGTTCCATGACATGTTGTAGGCTAAACGCAAACAGTGTGAAATAAGAATTTGTCCTACAAATCTTTTAGGGAAATTGTGTAAAATATGTATATGTAAATAATATTTATAAGTATAATATATTATACTTGGTACTCGAAATTGCATTTTGGTTCGAGACTAGCGCGGACAGCAGTGGACGCATCAATTCATGATTCAAGTGTAGGCTTAATGACAATCCCAGAATGCCATTACAATACACGTTTGGGTGTTTTGTAACAGATGTCTCTTTCCATTCATCAAATTGCAGGTGCACAGTGCACTGTTTTGATGCTGGAATTGGATGAACGTGCACAGGTCGCCTATTGGAGCGCCTTTTTTAAGTGATTGTTTTACAATCAGATGAAAACATCATGACTGGTTGTGTTCATGCCACATTAAATGGTAATACATGTTCAAAGTTATCGGACAATTCTTTACTAGGCCTACTAGAGAAACAGCGATTACACCTAGGGGCTCTATTCAATACGCATTAGGGAAGTTCAGCTTTACAGCGTGATTGAAATTTAAAGGCAATGTTCCCACTTTAGAGGAGACTGCATTCACGGTAAACGCTGCATATCTTACCTTGAAATTTCTATCGAGGTATCTGTAACGCTGCAGCTTTACAGATTAAATTGAGCAGGGTTTCCCAAACTCGGTCCTGGGGTCCCCCCTGGGTGCACGCTTTGTTTTTTGCCCTAGCACTACACAGCTGATTAAAATAACCAACTCATCATCAACTTTTGATTGTTTGAATCAGCTGTGTAGTGCTAGGGCAAAAAACAAAACGTGCACCCATGGGGGGCCCCCACGACCAAATTTGGAAAACCCTGGAATAGGCTATAAAAAAAGGGAGAACCATAACGGTAAGAAATTAAATTTACTTTCACCCCTGGATATCCGATGGGTTGGACAATACTTTTCTTGTCAATCATGTGATATGGGCGTTGGAGATGGGAGTGTGAGCAGGTGGGTCAGGGCAAGGATGATGTTGTGGATGTTGGTGTGCGTCTGTATGTTCTATTTTGTATGTGCACGTTTTATATTGTTAAAATAAATATATAATCAATAAAATCAAAAAAAATGTACTATAGGATCCAATCAGATTACTTTTGATTTCCAATAGGAAAGAAAGTAGTCCAATTGGATTCCAATAGGATTCTGATAGAGGTGATACAAAATCCTATAGGATTGCGAGAATCATATAAGGTCCAAAAGGATTACTTTTGATTTCCAATCGGGAAAAAAGTAGTCCAATAGGATTCTGATAGAGGTGATACAAATTCCTATAGGATTGCAAGAATCATATAGGGTCCAATAGGATTTCCTTTGATTCCCAATAGGAAAAAAGCAGTCCAATAGAATTCAAAAAGCAGTCCAATAGAATTCAAAAAGCAGTCCAATAGAATTTCAATAGGATTCTGATATAGGTGACACAAAATCCTATAGGACTGCGAGAATCCTATAGGATCCAATATGATTCCTTTTTATTTCCAATAGGAAAATAATTGTCCAATAGGATTCCAATAGGATTCCGATAGAGGTGACACAAAATCCTATAGGATTGTGAGAATCCTATAGCATTCTATTGGAAAAATCACTAATCCTACAGGATTTTTTGACTAGGGTTAGTGCTAACGCGCTAGCTGACTGACATCTGGAATCTATCTATTTTGGATTTCGGCCCGGTGTGAATATCATGCATAAACTTAATTTCAAATTTTTTCTATGTCATGTTTCAGGAAGAACATTCCGCACAATACCCATGTACTGTCTGCTGGTCAGTCAGCTGAGATGAAGGTACACCACAGGAGGTTGGTGGCACCTTAATTGGGGAGGACTGCTCGTGGTAATGGCTGGAGTGGAATAAGTGGAATGGTATCCATTCCATTTACGCCGTTCCAGCCATTATTATGAGCCGTCCTCCCCTCAGCAGCCTCCACTGAGGTACACAGATGGAGAGTGGAGCATGGCAGAGTTTGAAGGTGAGTAGTCCCATAAAGACATGGACTGACTGTAACATAGTTCTACATCTTAAAATGTTCTCAAGGATTTTGATGCATACAGTATAACCATTTCTAATACACCACACTGACTCTCTTTCAGTCCAATACTGCAAATCAGTATTGGACTGAAAGAGAGAGACAGGTTAGTTTATAAATGTAAACCAATCCATACATTTTAAACAGTACTGAGTTTTGAAAAATGGAGACTTCTTCCACAGATTTTAGTGTGTGCTTTATTAGCTTTGAGATTCCTGTGTTCAAGACAGTTTGTTTATTGGGCAGAATAACGTATTGTCTGCTATAATTTCACAGGCTCTGGCCAGTCGGTCAAAATAACTCTCTGCTGAAGAGAAGTAGCGATTTGCAGGGGCAACTGAAGACATGATGTCAGAGGATGCATTTTCAATAACCTCCCCACCCTGGCTCTCCCCGGAGTTTGAGGACCAAATTGTGTCAGGAGACCGGAGAAGAAGGGCCAAGCGCTCTTATGGGGCGCTTGGCCCTTCGAAAACTGAAGCAACCGTCCACGTCCACCGCAGCCCTGCCCAGAACATCTGATTGTGCAATAGACCACAGACAATCACCTGTACTTTAGAGAGTATTTTCACTGACTCTTCACACCTGCTACTCAAAATACTTTTTTCACCGACTCCCACTCACTCACCCACCCTTACATATACACACACAGAACATCACACTCTTCTTTTTACTACACTTTATTACTTGTATTTTTTTTTGTTGAAATGTCTTGATATTGTGTCTTTTTTTAGATGTTTCATTTTAGAATTTGACTTTTGAACACCACTTGTTCTTCTTTTTTGACAAATAAAAACATGTTTATATAGAATTAGCACCCAGTAGAGTAGGGGGGTGGGGGGGCTGTGACAATAAAGGGAGAGGGCAGGGGTGCTGTAAAAATGGTGAGGTGTAAGTGTCAAGATAACTACATGGCATGTCTCAGGCTGTGACAATGGCAGTCAGGATCTCTAGTCTCCACCGAGAGTTGTTAACACCCCCTTAGTTTCCCTTATCCAAACGCCGGTTGAGAAACCAGCTTTTGAGTGTTCAGAGATAAAACACCTAAGTTCTTCTGACTGGTATAGAAGTGGCTAGAGTCTTCAGAGGTGTAAGGATAACAAAGAGTCTGAAACCAAGTTATTTGGTGCAGTGACAGAGGGAGTCAGAGCATCCTGTTTGTCAGTACCGCCACCATGCAGCGCACCAGGCATCGTTTGGGTCTGCTATTCATTAAGGCCTCGTTAACACTCTGGCTGTCACTCCCCATCCATCCATCAATCAGGGTCTGATAGGAGGGGACCCCACTTACAAACCCACCCAAACTTCTCTCTCCAGTCCAGGACCAACCCTAATACACTGGGACTGGGAGGTAGACTAGACTACAGCACAGATACCACAGAGATAATAGAAACAAACAGTTGACACAGCACATTAGAGTCAGGGGAAGATGTGTCTTTGATACACAGTGAGACCGTGCTCACAGAGCAGTAAACTCACCTTAGTCAGTACCACTATCACTGCTGCAGTCACAGGCTAGGGGGGGAATCTGTTTGCTCTGATCTCACTCCTATTTGTCACTCCAAGTGACACGATCACAGCCTGGAATATCTGCTTTAAAGTTGGAGATCAAGCAGGCACTCTCCCTGTGTTTCAATAAACTCAGTAAGAAGGGTAGTATTTCCCTCTCTCCTGGTCTAATACTCTACAGTCATTTAGACAGGCCTCTCAGCTCAGGCTTCTCAGCTCAGTGGCACCTCCACCATCAGGTCCCCTAAGCAAATATGTACAAAGACACTGAGTAAACATTACAGTGACAGAGAGTTGACGACTGAACCACACTGTACACAGTGGTGTATCATTGGTAATCCCATGTGTTTAGGTATAGAGACTCCAAACAACAGTGTCATTTTGTTTATTTGTGTCCATGTCCATGATGACATAAAGTAGATATCAGTGATACGGGGTAAAGGCTGACTGTATCTCCTGGGGTTTTATATACTGTAGAAAAATAAAGATATGGGGGATGAAATAGGCTTTTTATTGCTGGTTTTCATGTCTCAATGGTACAGAGCACTGCTACAGACATAGTCTAGAGCAGTGTTTCCCAACTCCAGTCCTCCAGTACCTCCGACGGTATACATTTTTGTTGTAGCCCTGGACAAGCACACCTGATTCAACTTGTCAACTAATCATCAAGCCCTTGATGAGTTGAATCTTGTGAGTTTGTCAGCTGCAACAACAAAAATGTGTGCTGTTGGGGGTACTCGAGGACTGGAGTTGGGAAACACTATATGGCGCGCACACACGTACATGCTCAAACACACACGTGTACATGCACAAACACACACGCACACACAGACACAGACAAGTACACACACACCCATCTCTCCGTAAGGGTAATAGCAGCCGCTGTATTACATTTCCATAAATTATCATGCCTGAGCAACGCAACACATCAAATGAAATTTATGATAATAATAAAGCACAAAACGTAGCTCTTTGCATCAGTTGAAAATCATAACCCTGTAATTAACATGGAGAAAAGCAATTTATCTGCGCTTCAGTGAGGCCTTGCAGCGCAGTCTCTCTCTCTCTTCCTCTTGGCACGTTTGGGATTGTTTTAATTATCTAATGGAATCATGGGTTTGTGTCTTTAGCCTTCCCCCTCCACATATTTGGCACTCCATTACTTTGAATCTAAAATGAGAAACTAAAGTACACAACTGATTGGACTATAATCTGCCTCCACTCAACCCAGAAGAGAGAATCTATCAGAAACACAAAGAGAAGAGAGAGAGCGAGCGAGAGAGGGAGAGGGGGGGGGGGGGGGGGGGAGAGAAAGCTAGACAGAGCTGTTAGAAAGGATACACCTGATAGTAAGAGATATGATCCCAGAGTAACAATGTGACACTGTTCTTAAACAACAACATAAGTATGATGCTGGGTAATACCAAGAGAACAGCAAAGCTTCTCCAGAACTGTCAACTACACTTGAAACCTTTTAGAAGTTGTGGCTGTCTCAAAAGTCAAAGCACTTATCCTGGTTTCTCCCTTCGGTTGATGCCACACAACCTCTTACAGGAGTAATGGATCTGCACCATGGTAAATCTGATTTGTAGGAAGCAGATATTTTGTGGTTTTTTAAAGGTCTCTATTCCAGGAACTCTTGGGTACGGTATGACCAGACTGTACGTTCCTCTAGGAACCAATCAGAGCACAGGTTCCATTAATTATAGCTGGCTGTAGATAGCACTGTTGCATTATTAAACACAGCCAACCACCTGCTCATACCTCTCTCACTGTATCACTCTCTTTCCATCCCTCTCTCACTATACCACTCTCTCCTCATCCCTCTCTCTCATTACCTACCTCCACTTCACCCAAAATCTCTGTTTCTATTCCTCTCTCCATCCATCTCTACCCTTATCTGTCCTTTTTTTACCCATCCTCATTAATCTTAGGGAGTTTACCTAAGCTGTCCATCTACTTACTCTAGTACTTATCCAAACCACCAGAACGCCCCCACTCATCTGTAGGCTCCCATCTATAAAGAGAGCAGGGGAAATCAGAGGCTCAGGTTTCATATATTATTTAATACACAAAAGGACATGAGAAACACTCAAAGATAAAATGGCAAGATGCACCACCAAGACATCTGCACTATAATGACACTATCTTGAAGTTGACAATGTACACAGTCTGAAAAAGGAAGATGATGAAAAGAAAGAATGATGAAAGAAAAGCCCTGAAGACTGCCACTGCAGGAGAACAACTCCAAAGGGCAACTAAAGCCATGTCCTCATTACCCAGTTCTTCTTCGAAAACCACTCAA
This sequence comes from Coregonus lavaretus, assembly GCF_964263955.1. Taxonomy (NCBI): domain Eukaryota; kingdom Metazoa; phylum Chordata; class Actinopteri; order Salmoniformes; family Salmonidae; genus Coregonus; species Coregonus lavaretus. The sequence goes on along the minus strand of NC_139996.1, from coordinate 35,455,271 downwards.
AAAGCACAGAGTACATACATTGTCCTGAGCTACAGTATACTGGTACTATGTGCAGGTGCCTGAAGAATATGGGTAAATACTTGCTACTCTTCAGCCATGATAAAACAGTGGGGTACTTCAATAGTTCCAGGAAAGAGAGTTGCAAAGATCCCACTCCAGGTGGGCAGCCCTTCCTGTGGAGTGACAACAGTGTCATTAAGAATGTCCAGATGGTGTGAGAGCCACTGGAGCTGCAGCACATCAGCAGAAATCCTGGAAGCAGGTACAGTACAGGGCAATCTGTCAACCTGCAGCTGGCCTTCCTGTTTCACAGCTCTCAACTGGGCCAACATGTACAGGACCACAGACACACTGACACACATACTGGTCTCTGGGGGATCTTTCTACGCAGTCCATTACATAATCCCATGTCTCTGAAGCTAACAAAACCAGCACCACAGAAAGCAAACAGAGTCCCAATAGGATAACTATATCATAAGGTTATATCTGTCTGCCCTCATGTGATGTGTCACGACAGACACATCTACAATGGGGCACAGGAGTTCAGGGTTTATTACAGAGCTTATTGCAAAGACTTGTACAGCTGTAGATTTGGCCCTGTCTACTAGTTCCACTAGATCAGTGTGTGATGGGGCTCTCTCTCTCTCTCTCTGTGTGTGTGTGCGCGTGCGTGCCTGCGTTCGTGTGCTGACTACATGGAGGGGGAGTCAGACTTAGCAGTGCTGAGGAGAGAGAGATAGAGAGAGAGAGAGAGAGAGAGTAGAGAGAGAGAGAGAGAGAGAGAGATAGAGAGAGAGAGAGACGTGTTATTACCCTGTCTGACCTTGTCAGATAAGAGCCTTTACGCTGCTCATACACCTCTCCTTCACATGGTCTCTCCAACTACATCCATCTCTCTCCGCTCTCCATCTTCCTCCTCTTTCTCTTTCCTCAAAGTATCTTCATGCCTCTGCCTCTCACTCACCTTCCACTCCTTTAAAGCCTCAGCACTTTTAATTTAATATGGCAAAAGAGATGGGAAAGTTTTGAGTTATCTAATCAAATCAAATCAAATTGTATTTGTCACATACACGTGTTTAGCAGATGTTATTGCGGGTGTAGCGAAATGCTTGTGTTTCTAGCTCCGACAGTGCAGTAATATCTAACAAGTAATAAGTGGATAAGTTGGTCTGTTTGAGACTCAGTCTGTTCTTTCAAGGGAGGAAAAAACAAACCAAGTATGTCTTTAAAATGATATGGGTTAAGGGATAGGAGCTGGTCTGTCTATAAGGCAGAGGAGTTGGTTCTTTGCATGATTCCACTGGGGGCTGTCTGGGCTGCTTGGACTTCCTGTCAGTCTGGCTGGCTGGCAGGCTGGCTGGGGTGAATGTGATGAAGTTGATTTCTATAAACTCAATTCACCCAATAAATTCAACTTTAGGCAGAACTAAGCTAGGACTTTTGTGTGGGTCATTTTAGGTGCAAATACGGTTATCATTCTGTAGTTTGTAATAAGCATTATTGATTCAAAGTAAGTATTTAAAGTACATACTGATGCTATTCAGTAAAGTGCAGACAAGATGCAGGCGAAGGTGCAGGCCATACTGTATGTCAATACTCAAGTCAACAAAATGTACCTTCTTCCAGGATATTTATTCCTCAAAATCACTAGAAAACAACCACACGAAAAACAGCACACACATCAAACAAAACAAACTAAAAAGATCTGTGGAAAAGTTTGCCTGGAATGCAAGGGCATTCCCTCTCACTTCACTCCGCTATGTATCCCAGAATTTCAATGGTGTATCTATATTTGTGATGTTCCTGAGGCACCCTTTAAAGCAAGGCTCCCCTTACTCAGGGCCAACTCTACCTTACAAACAGCCTGGGGGACTAGAGAAAGAAGAGCACCAGATCAGCAAAAACATGAAAAAGTCCCAAAGCATACTACCATAATATTTGCCAACCTGTCAATTCAGTTAGACTGTATTGCATATTCACCCCTATAGAATACAGTATGACACTGTCCTTTAGATTCACAAATTCAATCAAATATATCGTTGCTGTCTGAAGAAAACCTCATCTCCAAAACTTTTCATGAAATTTATAAAATGACCATATTTTCCCATTAACAAACATAAAATTATGAAACTTCAGAAGCTATTTTCAATACATTTCCTTGGTCCTAGAGTCATGAAATGTTCAGTGTACAATAAGGGAAGTTAATACATTTAATAAATGTAAAAAAGTAACAATTTGTTTAAAAAAATAATGTTTTTTTCATCAGACAGCGACAACATGTACAGGACCACAGACACACTGACACACATACTGGTCTCTGGGGGGTCTTTCTACGCAGTCCATTACATAATCCCTTGTCTCTGAAGCTAACAAAACCAGCATCACAGAAAGCAAACAGAGTCCCAGTAGGATAACTATAACATAAGGTTATATCTGTCTGCCCTCATGTGATGTGTCACGACAGACACATCTGCAATGGGGCACAGGAGTTCAGGGTTTACATTTTACATTTTAGTCATTTAGCAGACACTCTTATCCAGAGCGACTTACAGTTAGTGAGTGCATACATTTTTCATACAGAGTTTATTGCAAAGACTTGTACAGCTGTAGATTTGGCCCTGTCTACTAGTTCCACTAGATCAGTGTGTGATGGGGCTCTTTCTCTCGCACTGTGTGTGTGTGTGTGTGTGTGTGTGTGTGTGTGTGTGCGTGCGTGCGTGCCTGCGTTCATGTGCTGACTACATGGAGGGGGAGTCAGACTTAGCAGTGCTGAGGAGAGAAAGATAGAGAGAGAGAGAGAGAGAGAGAGAGAGAGAGAGAGAGAGAGAGAGAGAGAGAGAGAGAGAGAGAGAGAGAGAGACGTGTTATTACCCTGCCTGACCTTGTCAGATAAGAGCCTTTACGCTGCTCATACACCTCTCCTTCACATGGTCTCTCCAACTATATCCATCTCTCTCCATCTTCCTCCTCTTTCTCTTTCCTCAAAGTCTCTTTATGCCTCTGCCTCTCACTCGCCTTAGACTCCTTTAAACCCTCAGCACTTTTAATTTTAACAAGTAATAGATAGCGACAATATGCTATCTGATTTATAAAAGTTAGAGAGGTAGAGCAGATGAACATTGACACAAACAATAAGTGCAGTATTATAGTTCTGTACCTTTATAGATCATGGCTGATGAAATATTTTTTCCTAATTTCCCATGAGTGTTCATTACAGAACACGTATAGGTTCTACAGCACTTACCTCTCCTAAGGAGTGAGATGGAGAAGCTCATCTTCCATTACTCACAGTATCAGACACAATTTGACTCTAATGAATGCTGTTAGCCACATCAAAAAGCACTATTTATAGTTCCATTGGGTTCAGGTGGAATCTACTCAGCGTTAGCTAGCCTAGTGAACATATTTTATCATAGCTGTTAATGACATCTTCAGAATTAGACTTCCTCGAAATCATCAAGGGAAGAACAAGAGTGAGGCACCGAGATCAAAGGAACCCTGTTCCTTCTGCATGCCACGTTCTTGTTCTAGCTCATTAGGATCTATGGAACAACCTCCAGCAGGCTCAGTCTTTAAAAAGAATCAGGGAATGTCATAATGTGATGGATCCACAATTAACATTGGTTTCAAGGTAGGACTAATGAAAAAGTAAAAATGGTTTTAAAGGCTGATCTTCAGTCTTTGCACAAACTATATGAATAGACGTATTAGTAGTTCATCATCCTTCTTTGATTATTTAACAAATTAGTCAACTTTTAGTCATTCCTGCTTAGAATAGTGTGGAGAGCAGGTAGTAGGAACTAGGAACACATATGTGCTGCGTTCTACCCATTTTGCTCTGTCACTGCTCTCTATATACTCTTTCCCCATCTCCATCTCCACCTCACAACGTCTTCCCCTGTCCTCATTCTCCTCTAGCCTTAGGTTAAGGCTATGGCACTTCAGAATCCCTTTCACTGGGAAAAGGAGTTCAAAAGACATATAGGAGCCAGAAAGAGAGATAGAGAGGAATGAATACAGAGAGAAACAGATAAAAGAGAGAGAGGAAGACAGCAAGGTAGAAAGAAGCAGACCACTTGTAAGATGACTATGCTATGGGTAAGTACACTCTTAGAAAAAAAGGGTTCCAAAAGGGTTATTTGCGGAGGGATAGGGTTCTACCATGAACCATTTTGATCAGAAGGGTTCTTTGTAAGTCAAATGGTTCTAGCTAGGATCTTTAACATCCAAGAACAGTTTTTGGAAGAAACGGTTCTTTGATGATTCTTTGGAAGGCAAGAAGAATTCTTTGGAAGGCAAGAAGGGTTCTACATAGAACCATATATAATATTTCCCAGCAGGCTCTATTGCAGGGAGATTTCCTGAATTGTTTGTTTTACTGTAATACTGTATCTGTGTTTTTGCATGTACATTGATTGGTTGATAAATGTTATGCTACACAAAGATAAATAACATACAGTTTTCTAAACTAATCCAATCTATTAGTAATTGGATTTATTGCACCTGTTATTGACATGGTTGTTCCAGTTTAGATTGAGGTAGTCTCAGTATTCAATCTTACCTACCCTGGCAGTCATTCATTGTTGGATTTCCTAACTCTGGTTGGATTCCAATAGGAATTACACATCACTTTGCAAGCCAGGATAATGTGACTTGCAGGCCTGATGTGGCCTGTAAACCAGGAGATTCCTAACACCACTGTGTTAGGGTATAACTAGACAATCAAAGAAAGGCCTTATGATATACAGTACATAATGTATTGTCATAAAGAATTACATTTTAATAAAGGCTGGTGGGTTCTACCCCTTCATAGAGGGTTCTAGGAAGAACCCGCCAAAGATAAAAGGGTTCTCGGTAGAACCCTTTATAGTAGGTTCTAGGCAGAACCCTTCATCGAGGGTTCTAGGTAGAACCATATATAGGGGGTTCTTTGAAGAACCCTACATAGAGGGTTCTAGATAGAACCCTCTGCAAAGGGTTCTACCCAGCACCAAAAAGGGTTCCCTTATGGAGTCAAACCAAAGAACATTGTATGGTTCTACTTAGGACATTTATTTCTAAGTGTGTCGTTGCTGGAATATAGACTATTCTATGGGCATGAATAAATCCAAATGACCTGTAAAACAGGATTTAACTCAGGGATGAGAGAGAAGAAATGGAGGACACATGTAATCCTATAGTGAATGAAAGGAGATTTAATACATTTCGTCTGTTGGAAGGAGGGCATAGAAAAGAGAAAGACCAAGTACCAGCGATATAGAACAGAGAGTACAAATGAGGAGAGGGTATGATGGAGAGGTGAAATGTGGAAGAGGATCAGCTGGTTTTGAAAGATAATGAAAGAGAAGGGCATGAGTGCCTCAACTGAAGGAGGAAATAGAGGATAAATAAATATGAACTAAAAGGAGAGGAATTAATGGGGGAAAAGAGGGCCCTTCAACATCAGAACTCTTCCGAAGAAATTAGGGAATAAATAATAAAAATATAAATAATAATATGCCATTTAGCAGACGCTTTTATCCAAAGCGACTTACAGTCATGCGTGCATACATTTTTTTTGTGTATGGGTGGTCCCGGGGATCGAACCCACTACCTTGGCGTTACAAACGCCGTGCTCTACCAGCTGAGCTACAGAGGACCACAGGGATGGAAAGAACCATTACTGCTTGTTGGTCTCTTTCACCAAACAGGTATATTTAGCCCCATATCCAGAGGGCAATACCAAAACCAGGGCAGTGAGAATAATTCAAACCCAGAGTTTAGCAAAAATCCTACTCAGGCGACATACTGTAAAGCCAACGTATTGCATTTGGCTGTAATACAGTGAGGAGGTTTTGGCTGTAATACAGTGAGGAGGTTTTGGCTGTAATACAGTGAGGAGGTTTTGGCTGTAATACAGTGAGGAGGTTTTGGCTGTAATACAGTGAGGAGGTTTTGGCTGTAATACAGTGAGGAGGTTTTGGCTGTAATACAGTGAGGAGGTTTTGGCTGTAATACAGTGAGGAGGTTTTGGCTGTAATACAGTGAGGAGGTTTTGGCTGTAATACAGTGAGGAGGTTTTGGCTGTAATACAGTGAGGAGGTTTTGGCTGTAATACAGTGAGGAGGTTTTGGCTGTAATACAGTGAGGAGGTTTTGGCTGTAATACAGTGAGGAGGTTTTACTGCTCATAAACTACAAGCAACAATAATCATACAGTAGCTGTAATGTCATCATCTAGTGCGTTTTATTTCAGGGGTCATTTATGGCCTGATATATTTACATAAAACTATTTTAAATATTATGTAACGCCAACGATTCACTAACTGGAGCATCACAAATTGAGCATAAATCTGTGCTAAAAGCCCATAAAGCAATCACGACTTTCCCCTCTTGTAAAGCTAGAGAAGTTCACCTAATGGCTCTCCAGGGCTGCCAGCGAACGATTTGACTGTTACACACAGCAAAAAGTAATGGACCTCCTAGACAGACAGTGTGGGAATGATTAGAGTGTTACACATAGTTAAAGTTAATGAGGCTCTAAAGTGGGCCAGGTATGATTTGACTGGGGTGAATAGAGTTGACCTGAACACACCTCTATAGTAATAGGCCACCCTGGTGACAGAGGAATAATTTGAGTGTTTCCAAAAAGTTGACAGCCAGACAGGCAGTTTTATGCGAGGCGGTTGGCTGACATGTATAAGATGTCCATTAATAGTGTGTCTGGTGACAGATAGGGAGGGACAACTGAGGGATGGAGGGGTGGAGAGAGGTGTGAGCCGGAACAGATGGAGCGATGTCTGGAAACCAAGAGGTGTGCTGTCATGCCTTCCAATTTGTTGTCTTTGTTAAATCACCTTGTCACACTAACATAGAGAAGCTCACTGAGAAGAATCTATTTATTTCAATACCATAGACAAACTCTGAAGGTGAGTGATGATAAAGATTAAAAGAGTAAGAACAAACTTCATTGTACATCATTGTTGTTTGTCAAACTAAGTTGAACCCTGATTGTCCCCCTTGACAAGTTTCAATCAATAACTGTGAGGAACATCGGTGGAATCAACGCCTTATGAGATTTACTGCACATAAACAGACCTGCACACAGCTCATTGTTGACAAGCTGACAGTCAGTGCGGACCTCAGTATCCATGAGATGACATTCAGGCTACAACCAGAGCCAGAACTGGAAGTGTAACCCTGGATGCTGCAGAATGTTCTGCCTGGTGCTTGACCTCTTCACTCACCTGATGCTCTGTGATTGGAGGACATCTGGGTCGGTGGCGTTGAGCAAGGCCACAAAACTGCCCAGCGGGATGTTCTCCATCTTGGTGACCTGGAGGGGGTCGGGAAAGAAGACGGGCCCCTCGTTGACGTCCAGGACGGTGATGTGTATGGTGGCTGTAGAGCTGGAGCCGTAGCCCACATCTGGCACCAGAGGGTCCTCATTCTCCACTTTGATCAGCAGCGTGTGGAACACTAAGCTCTCATAGTCCAGAGGCTGGGGGGAGAGGAGAGAAGGGGAGGGAAGGAGGTGAGGAGAGAAAACATGTAAGGAACAGAGGGGAGAAGATGGATGATAAGACCGGTAGGAACAAAGAGGAGAGGGGGAGAGAAATTATGTACGAAAAAATGGGAAGAGGAGGGCAGGAGAAGAGATGGCGTAAAGGGGCAAACTGCAGTGTGCTAGAGAAAAATCATATGATGTTAGCAAGGTTACAGCTATCCTGTAGTCCTGTATCCTGTATATATTGCTAAATTGTATGGATTTATTGGAATAATGAGAGTAATAAAAGCTATGAGTGTTACAGGATCTTTACTGTGCCACCTGTATGTTCATATCTCCAGTGAATAGGCCAGATTGTGCAGTAATATCACCATCTACCCTGCCTGTTATAATGATACCACAAACAATACCTGTTTTAGCTCATCCATAATTAAGAGGATTGAGAGAGATAGGAGAGTCATTTGAGAGATAATTGAGAGAGATAATTGACCCTTCGCTAAGCCCCGCCCCCTATACCATTACAACCTCAGTCAACATTTTCCAGGGAAGCCCAATTCCCCATTCAAACCACTAGAGCAGGGGTGTCAAACTCATTTTCCCCCAGGGGCCGCATTCGGTCTTCACCGAGGTCCGGCAGGCCGCACTTAAATATTAATATATTTCCTTGCCATCAAAATTTGCAAAGAATAATTAACTCTATGCGAAGGGTATGTGTCGCAATGCATGAGGCAAATGGTGGTCACACCAGATACTGACGAGATTTCTGATCCACAGATGCATAGATTACGGCCTAATGAATTTATTTCAATTGACTGATTTCCTTATATGAACTATAACTCAATAAAATCTTTGAAATTGTTGCATGCGTTTATATATTTTTTCAGTATAATTGACCGAGTGAAAAGAAGGATGCCTGTACAGAATAAAATATTCCAAAACATGCATCCTGTTTGCAACAAGGCACTAAAGCCAAAATGTGGCAAAGCAATTCCCTTTTTGTCCTGAATACAAAATGTTAGGTTTGGGGCAAATCCAATACAACATATTACTAAGTACCACTCTCCATATTTTCAAGCATAGTGGTGGCTGCATCATGTTATGGGTATGCTTGTAAGGACTGTGGAGTTTTTCAGGATAAAAAAGAAAAGGAATGGAGCTAAGCACAGGCAAAATCCCAGAGGAAAACCTGGTTCAGTCTGCTTAAACCTAAAACACAAGGCCAAATCTACACTGGAGTTGCTTATCAAGAAGACAGGGAATTTTCCTGAGTGGCTGAGTTACAGTTTTGACTTAAATCTACTTGAAAATCTATGGCAGGAGCTGAAAATAGTTGTCTAGCAATGATCAACAACCAATTTGACAGAGATTGAAGAATTTTGAAAATAATAATGGGCAAATGATGCACAATCCTGGTGTGGAAAGCTCTTAGAGACTTACCCAGAAAGACTCACAGCTGTAATCGCTGCGAAAGGTGCTTCTATAAAGTATTGACTCAGGCGTGTGAATACTTATGTAAATTCGATATTTCTGTATTTCATTTTCAATTAATTTGCAAAAATTTCTAACAACATGTTTTCACTTTGTTATTATGGGGTATTGTTTGTAGATGGGTAAGAAAGAAAAAATATGTGTAATCCATTTTGAATTCAGGCTACAACACAACAAAATATGGAATAAGCCAATGGGTATGAATACTTTCTGAAGGCACTATACATTTAGAGAAAACTAATTATAACTAACTAGCAATGTTTTCAATGAGAGCTAGCTAACCAGCTAGCTAGCAAGCAAGCGATGCAACAATAGTATAAATTCGGAATCAAAAAAGACTTCAACAGGCTCTGTATTTCAGGTATAGTTTTAGGGTGTTCACTCTAAGCTCTAGAATGTAGGAAAAAAATTGTCAATTCAATAGGGTGCTAATAAATTAATGTCCAAATGTAGTTTTCTTTGCACTATGTCATTATATATCACATACAATTATTCATTAGATTATTCTCTACAATATTACAACCTATATTATAACTATAATATTATGCTTGTACTTAACAGTGTTGATGAAATAAGAACGCTAGTTTGTTGTGACCGTTGCTAGTTTAGACTACGCCACTCTTGGTTGTAGCTCTTCCATTTTCGGCATTGGGAGGTGGTAACATTTGGAGGTGTTTCCGCACTTTGGACCAATCAAAATCAACATGATACACTCGACATTTCATCTCCAGATCCTTGGCTTTCATTGCCGATATAGCCGATCAATCTAAGTTGAGAGGGGCAAAGGGAAAGACTCAGAAATACACCATGAAAACTGGAACAGATTGCTTTCGTGAAGTGTAGATATTGAAATTCAGACTGTTAGCTTTGTAAATTAATATATATATAAAGGCCCAATTTTTTTTGTATTCCCCGGATTTCATTTAGAAAAAGCACATGTTATCCCACACTAACTTGCAGCCACTAACTCGAATCATGCTAAATTCTCAGAGTAAATAGTCTAACATTTTAACCATATATGGTAGAGACATAGGGTTTGGACTATTGTTTTTCTAATGCAATTCTCTGTTGAATTAACATTTATAAACCTTGAATGAAATAATAATTTTATGGGTGAACACCCTACATAGTTGCGAGTGCCCCTGCTGCACTGTTAAATTATTTAGCAATTTAAATCATGAATTTTTTTATGAAAACTCTCAGTTTTTCCATTTCCCTCATCGGATCCATGGGTTTTAAACATGAGCTTATCCGAGGTGTCGACTCGACGACAGTTGCTATCCACGGGAGCGCTGGAATTGGTTGCCCAAATTTCTGGGGCAGGGCTTAGCGAAGGTTCAATTGAAAGAACTTCAGGGCCCTGTGGTTACCTTGACGATGGAGAGCATGCCCTCGTTGTTGTCGGGGTTGGTTTGAATCTCAAAGTTCTGAGTGGGGTCACCGTTGATGATGGAGTAAATGGCCCGCCACGCCCCCGTCGCCGGGTCATCTCTGTCATCCACCGTCAGGTTGACTGCCACACCTGTGGAGCCCTCGTCCACATTGGCCTGGAACTGGAGGGACATACAGAGACAAAGGGACGAGACTGGTCAACACTGGTGTCATTATAGAGGTATTGAACTGGACACATAGAGACATTACTGGTCATCACACATTTATTATAAACAGGTGGTTTCTATTCAATGGCCTGGAACTAGACACACAGACACAGACAGAGGGCAGAGGTTGGTCAACACACATATAGATAGCAGATGTGCGTTCAACAAGGGAAATAGTTCGCAAACGTAAGCTAAAGTTAACTAAGACATTCCATTTGTTTTGTGTTAGCTGCTTGTGGGTTCAGTGTAACATTTTGGAATGTTTATTCAAATCGTCCAACAAATTGTTCCTTAGTAACATGTTCACCCATTCAGTGGGACAGTGGTATAACCTTGATTTTAGGTAAAAAATAAGGAATTTTAACATTATCATCATCATCATCATCATCATCATCACTTCAGTGGACTTGGGACTGACAAGTGAGGGATAGAGTATGGTGTTTCTCAAGGTAGGTTGCCCAGTCTGAATCCCGCTCCACTTGAAGTGACTCACATCTAGAGGCTATTAAAAGCGTAATGTTTTATCTCACTTACATCATTCACATCTCTCAAGTGCTATTGAGTTGAACCCAGTGTCAAACTCCTCTCTCTCTCCTCTCTCTGGAGCGGGTCAAGAGCTTCAAGTTCTTCGGTGTCCACATTACTAAGGATCTATCATGGTCCACACACACCAACATAGTCGTGAAGAGGGCACAACAACGCCTCTTCACCCTCAGATCCTCAAAAAGTTATACAGCTGCACCATTGAGAGCATCTTGACTGGCTGCATCACCGCTTGGCAACTGCTTGGCATCCGACCGCAAGGCGCTACAGAGGGTAGTACCTACGGCCCAGTACATCATTGGGGCCAAGTTCCCTGCCATCCAGGACCTCTGAACAGCTTCTACCCCCAAGCCATAAGACTGCTAAATAGTTAGTTAAATAGTTAACCAAATAGCTACCCGGAATATCTGCATTGACCCTTTTTGCATTAACATTTTTGACTCAGAGAATATGTGGCTAGGGGACACTGACACTGGCTGCGTCCCAAATTAGAATTAGAATTAGAAAAACGTTATTGTCCACACAATTTGAAAATGTATCTTTGGAATCACCACATGAAAACAGACATTAATACACCATCATGAGCACATCATTCTCGAGATCAATAAATAAATCATACAAAGTACAAAGTGCTACAGTGCCAGTGCAGTTCACTGAGAGTACAAAACACCAAGAACACCTGCTCTTTCCATGACATAGACTGACCAGGTGAATCCAGGTGAAAGCTACAGTATGATCCCTTATTGATGTCACTTGTTAAATCCACTTCAATCATGTAGATGAAGGCAGGTTAAATAAGGATTTGTAAGCCTTCAGACAATTGAGACATGTATGATTGTGAATGTGTGCCATTCAGAGGGTGAATGAGCAAGACAAAATATTTAAGTGCCTTTGAATGGGGTATGGTAGTAGGTGCCAGGCGCACTGGTTTGTGTCAAGAACTGCAATGCTACTGGGTTTTTCACGCTCAACAGTTTCCTGTGTGTATCAAGAATGGTCCACCACCCAAAGGACATACAGCCAACTTGACACAACTGTCGAAAGCATTGGAGTCAACATGGGCCAGCATCCCTGTGGATTGCTTTCGACACCTTGTAGAGTCTATGCCCTGATGAATTGAGTCTGTTCTGAGGGCAAAAGGGTTGGGTGCAACTCAATATTAGGAAGGTGTTCTTAATGTTTTGTACACTCAGTGTATGTTGTGTCATTGGTGTAAAACCATAATCATCATCAAGAGATCCCTACCCTATTCCCTTTATAGTGCACTACTTTTGACCAGTGTACATAGGGGGCCATTTGGGATGCAGACTGTCTGTCTGTGAATGCCAGGTTATGCAGTCTGAGGGCTGCACTGAGGCAGTCCGGGGAGAAGCAGCAGCACTAATGTTTTTTTAAAGGTAAGTCAGCGGGACTCAAGCAAAAACACAAGTTTGTGTGGAAACACACACACGCACGCACACACACACACACACACACACACACACACACACACACACACACACACACACACACACACACACACACACACACACACACACACACACACACACACACACACACACACACACACACACACACACACACACACACACACACACACACACACACACAAAGGAGCTCTATCCTATGCCATTCCCACAGAATCTCCATTTGTTTCTCATTGTCACTCCTACCCTATTGTTGTAGTGAACCCTTAATCAGACTCATATCAGGAATGTATTCTGCTTGGCAGCCACTTTGTTGTAGAGTGCATTGTGAAGCAGAGGAATACTCTAGAAGCCTTACTGCATCTAGCCGAAAGCAATTCCCTCTCTCTCTGTCAGGACCATTATTGTATCACAGTTTACAGAGTAATCTATCAGGCACACAACGCTCTGTTTAAGGATAGTGCTGTATTCCAGATTATGGTGTATTCTGTCAGGATTGTATTTTGGGTCACAGATTACCGCTCGCTCTTCCCAACACCATGCATCGGTCTTTAGAAAAGAGCTCTTTCAAAAACACACTTTACACAACTCAGTCATTTAGGCTACAGAGGACGGAAACAAAATGTTATTCTAATGGAGAGAAAGAAAGAAAAAGAAACAGAGAAAAAGAGGGAAAGAAAAATATACTTGGGGTAACACAGCTAGTCTACAAACCTAACCCTGTTATCCTCAAACGGGATCCTCAATGGGAGGGAACATGGCATGTTGCTAAGCACCATGACATCCTGTTCTACGGCTGCTTTCCCCCTGTGATTACAGCAGTTACACACTACTTACACACTGATTAGCAGGATAGCAGGCTGCTATAGCTGCAGACCAGACCTCAGCCTCCCTCCCCAAGAACCCCTGTGGATCGGAGCGCTGCGGCTACACAGTGGACGCGGAGAGGGAACATTCCCATTCCACAGGCGTAAGACAACCCACAAAAGCCATTACCACAGACAGAGCATGGAATCAGGGGTGTCCCACTGATCAGGGATTCCTGAAGAATTCTAATAATGAGCTGCCTTGAATATTCTTCTGCTTATATAGTGTGGTGATTTTGTTGCAGGAGTAAATGGATTGCCACTGTCTACACTTCTCCAGTGATACTTTGAAACTGTCTTATTTCTTATTACAAGGTGTATTGAAAGATTTGAGGAGGATAAATTGTTAAAAGCACGCACACACACAGACAGAGATAACTGGCCATTCGGGTTTCATTTAATCATCTCAAGCAGCCATGCGGTTAGATGGATGTATTCAATCTCTGTCGCCCGTTGCCACTGAGCCCCTGCCCTGCTACTGATAAGACCCCAACACCTCAGAGTGCACAAAGTAACCAGCGGTGTTAGAGAATGTGGGAAATAACCACTAACTCAGACTGGCCCTGGGGTGTCATACACACATAGACTGAGAGTGTGTGTGTACATGCGTGCGCACCTGCGTGTGTGTGTGCACTTGTGTGTGCATGACCCTGTGTTCTTGTTTTGTGTTCTTGTGGTGTTAGTGTGTGTTCTTGTGGTGTTTGTGTGTGTTATTGTGGTGTTTGTGTGTGTTCTTGTGGTGTTTGTGTGTGTTATTGTGGTGTTTGTGTGTGTTCTTGTGGTGTTAGTGTGTGTTCTTGTGGTGTTTGTGTGTGTTCTTGTGGTGTTTGTGTGTGTTCTTCTGGTGTTTGTGTGTGTTCTTGTGGTGTTTGTGTGTGTTCTTGTGGTGTTTGTGTGTGTTCTTGTGGTGTTTGTGTGTGTTCTTGTGGTGTTTGTGTGTGTTCTTGTGTATATCGGAGAGAGAGACAAACAGACCCAGAGCCAGCCCCAGAACCAATTGTAGAGCAAGGGAGCTCTGTTAACACACAGTGAAGGGATGACCAGGTCAGTAGAGGCCAGACCAGGGCAGTTCAGTGCAGGCCAGAGGAGAAACACATACACCCCCTGATTTAACTCGGATGCCTGCCTGGGGACTAGAGCCATTCATTCACCAGCTGTCAGTCTGGGACTCATAGCAGCTGACTGGATGATCCCATTGAGTTGACCTGCTGATAACAGTTTGACAATGCTTTAAGGTGGTGAACTCTAGCGCTACCCATGATATACGATATGGACCCATCACAATAACAATGTCCCCGCCTGTAGCCTGACATGACTGTAGTTCAACAGACCATAAACAGGTGAAGGAGGGAGGAAGCAGCCACTCTGAAACCCTCCCACTGAGCAAAAACTGGCTGAATCAACATTGTTTCTACGTCATTGCAACAAAAAACATATATGTGATGATGTTGAATCAATGTGAAAAACTGATTGGATTTGAAAAAAGTAATCGTATTTTTTCACCGACTTTTAACCTCAATCCAATGACATTTGTTTCACGTTGAATTCACGTTAGTTGACAACTCAACCAAATTTTTATCAAAACTAGACGTTGAACAGATGTCTGAGCCCAGTGGGCAGAGATTGTCTGTAGGGCCATCATACAATGCATACTTCTTGTTTACTATGAAAATGGCCTGGCATATCTCTCTGTGCACTCACCACTTGTTGCTGACAATGCATATTGATCTAATATGGGGATATAATGGGAGCAGGGGGTCAACATCAAACCTAATTAACACCACTTTGGAAATTACTTTCTATTTCTTTCTAACTTTTCATTCAGCATTCTATGCCAGCTGGCACTATGAGCCGGTTGGAAGGCAACAACCCTGACTTTATTGCAGTGTTGAGAAGTCCTCTCTATGTGCTGTCATTGATCGGTGTCTACACTACCTGTCTGTCCCTGGCCTTCCTCTCCACACGTGAATAGGATATGGCAATTAACTGCTCAGCCTGCATTAACGTTAAGTGGAGTGAAGAGGAGAAATAAAAATGTCTCTCTCTCTCTCTGTTCACAGTGATAAGAAACTGTCCCGTCACACACTCATCATACTCATCTTTTTACACCTCCACCACCCCTCCTACTCGGCAGCCCAACATCCCCCCATCATCTGACAGACCACAGAAAAGAGAGATAAACTTACAGTGATCCTGGACCGTCAGACAGAATGGCTTATGAATTTAAATGTGGTTTGATTTGGTTGGTCTGACAGAGAGACAGCCATGCAGGGAGAGAGTACAGAAGAGCAGCTGTTCATTTGTCCTAATGGAATGTGCCTTGTGACATCTCTGTGGCACCATAGATTGAGCTGACAGCAAACACACAGTGCCATGTCACTTTAGTCCCTGAGGAGACAACACTATTCCCCTAAGGACCAGTGACATCACAGCAGAGGTGCAGACTCTCAAATATATGTATTTCTATGGACAGTGATGTTCTCTCTCTCATTCTGCCTGCCGGCATCATCTGACCTGACTTCACAAAAACAACTGAAAAGCCCACAAAGAAAGATCATATGCTTGAACTTTTATCATTATTACTCTAGTTTTATATATTACTTTTGATAGGATGATTAATTTGAACAGTGCATGCTTCTTATTCGCATGTGGGTAACTAACTAACGTGCTAGCAGTATGTTGAGATAAAATATTCTCCTACATGCTAAAAGATCATTATTCCCTGGCGCGAAATACAAATTATATTCATCTTTCAGCAGTTCTCTCTCTTACCCAGTCAGCTTGCTTATGAAAGCTGCTTATCTTATCTGATTGATGTGCATCCTTTAGACAGAATGAACACCAAAATACTTTGTGCGCAGACTCACTCACACACACGTGCACACACACACACACACACACACACACACACACACACACACCCTCTCTCCTACATACATGGGCCAAGGAAGTTAATGAGCATAACTGTACTATTATTACATTTGAAGAGCTCCAGCTCAAGCTGTGAGGGAAAAAAGTATTTGATCCCCTGCTGATTTTGTACGTTTACCCACTGACAAAGACATGATCAGTCTATAATTGTAATGGTAGATTTCTTTGAACAGTGAGAGACAGAATAACAACAACAAAATCCAGAAAAACGCATGTCAAAAATGTTATAAATTGATTTGCATTTTAATGAGGGAAATAAGTATTTGACCCCTCTGCAAACCATAACTTAGTACTTGGTGGCAAAACCCTTTTTGGCAATCACAGAGGTCAGACGTTTCTTGTAGTTGGCCACCAGGTTTGTTTGTGGTAGGTCTGTATTTGAAAACTAGAGAGAACAGAAAGGCTATCAGCTATTTGAGTGGGGACTCTTCAGTGCTCCCTGAAGAGGTGTCTTGTGTTCTACTCTCCATGCTTCAGACCTGAAGGACGAACAATCCACTCAAGTGTTCACACACTCTAGCCATTCTCTGGAGGTCCTGTCATGCCAAATACTGTCCACCTGCCAATGCATGTCCCCCCATGCGTCACAATGGGATTCGATTAGCTTTTAGAGTCCGTTGCTATGTCAACGATGTGATGAGTTAATGCGTCACATTTTGGAGATCATTACAGACAAATGGATGTTCTTATCATCTGTGCTATGTAAACAAAGTAGATTTCTGTGACAATTTTGGTGCTAAAACGCATTTCGTTTAGCTAAATCATCCCTTTATATCTGTCTGAGAGTCTGGTAAACATGAGAGGTTGCCTATTCATCTCAACATCTAAATGACATGGTGAAGTCTATGGATTGCTGATCTCTTCAGACACCGTAGGTTTAAAATTATTTTTATACACAACATGGTCTCCTACCATGACCAATGGACTCTCATGCCAAATGGCTTCTCTTATCTGAATATGATAGAGAAAGAGAAGGCTAAGCCAAATGTATTGACTCTTTTATCTACCTTGATAGGTTATACCCAAGGAAAATACCAAATCTGAAGTATTTGGATATCTTTTGTCAGCACAAAGGATTCAGGCAGAAACAAAGAAGGCATTTGAGGTGGTCCTAACCCCATATCCCCTCCTGCCCCCTCTCTATCACTCTCCTCCCTCACACAGATACAGCCTATTCCACCCCAGCAACAGACATACATTCACACCCGTTACGAAGCTAGCCGGATATCTCTGAGCTAGTGGAGCAATCATGCAGTCCAGTTCTAATCCCTGACACACGTATGGCAGCCTTCAGTGAGACACAGCCCAGCACTGACAGAGAGCCCAGCCTAGCCCTGGGTAGGACAGACCTCCATGTCTCAGCCATCACTGTTAATATCATTATCATTTGGACGGAGGGCATATTGTCACGTCACCACAGGGGAGCGAGGGCAAGGATTGGCTGTCAGTCTCCCTGAGTGGCAGGAGTGATAAACCGGATCAGTGGCTGCTATGGGACAATGGAACGGGCTAGTCAGAAATTAGATGCCAGTTATCATCCAGGGCCAGAGGGGGGTGAGATGGAAGTGGGGGGTGGCAGGGGTATGTTGTCCCCTTGTACCAGGCAGCAGTGTCACCAGCCTCTCTTTTCTGTGTCACTACAGGCTTTAGTTAGGGAGACGTCAGGACAAGCAGAGATTATGTCATAGGGGCTGATACTGGGTGTACAGTGAGGGAAAAAAGTATTTGATCCCCTGCTGATTTTGTACGTTTGCCGACTGACAAAGAAATGATCAGTCTATAATTTTATTGGTAGGTTTATTTGAACAGTGAGAGACAGAATAACAACAAAAAAATCCTGAAAAACGCATGTAAAAAATGTTATAAATTGATTTGCATTTTAATGAGGGAAATAAGTATTTGACCCCTCTGCAAAACATGACTTAGTACTTGGTGGCAAAACCCTTGTTTAAAATCACAGAGGTCAGACGTTTCTTGTAGTTGGCCACCAGGTTTGCACACATCTCAGGAGGGATTTTGTCCCACTCCTCTTTGCAGATCTTCTCTAAGTCATTAAGGTTTCGAGGCTGACGTTTGGCAACTCGAACCTTCAGCTCCCTCCACAGATTTTCTATGGGATTAAGGTCTGGAGACAGGCCACTCCAGGACCTTAATGTGCTTCTTCTTGAGCCACTCCTTTGTTGCCTTGGCCGTGTGTTTTGGGTCATTGTCATGCTGGAATACTCATCCACGACCCATTTTCAATGCCCTGGCTGAGGGAAGGAGGTTCTCACCCAAGATTTGACGGTACATGGCCCCGTCCATCGTCCCTTTGATGCGGTGAAGTTGTCCTGTCCCCTTAGCAGAAAAATACCCCCAAAGCATAATGGTTCCACCTCCATGTTTGACAGTGGGGAGGGTGTTCTTGGGGTCATAGGCAGCATTCCTCCTCCTCCAAACACGGCGAGTTGAGTTGATTCCAAAGAGCTCCATTTTGGTCTCATCTGACCACAACACTTTCACCCAGTTCTCCTCTGAATCATTCAGATGTTCATTGGCAAACTTCAGACGGGCATGTATATGTGCTTTCTTGAGCAGGGGGACCATGCGGGCGCTGCAGGATTTCAGTCCTTCAATGCGTAGTGTGTTTTCCAATTGTTTTCTTGGTGACTATGGTCCCAGCTGCCTTGAGATCATTGACAAGATCCTCCCGCGTAGTTCTGGGCTGATTCCTCACCGTTCTCATGATCATTGCAACTCCACGAGGTGAGATCTTTAATGGAGCCCCTGGCCGAGGGAGATTGACAGTTATTTTGTGTTTCTTCCATTGGCAAATAATCGCACCAACTGTTGTCACCTTCTCACCAAGCTGCTTGGTGATGGTCTTGTAGCCCATTCCAGCCTTGTGTAGGTCTACAATCTTGTCCCTGACATTATTGGAGAGCTCTTTGGTCTTGGCCATGGTGGAGAGTTTGGAATATGATTGATTGCTTCTGTGGACAGGTGTATTTTATACAGGTAACAAGCTGAGATTAGAAGCACTCCCTTTAAGAGTGTGCTCCTAATCTCAGCTCATTACCTGTATAAAAGACACCTGGGAGGCAGAAATCTTTCTGATTGAGAGGGGGTCAACTACTTATTTCCCTCATTAAAATGCAAATCAATTTATAACATTTTTGACATGCATTTTTCTGGATAATTTTGTTGTTATTCTGCCTCTCACTGTTCAAATAAACCTACCATTAAAATTATAGACTGATCATGTCTTTGTCAGTGGGCAAACGTACAAAATCAGCAGGGGATCAAATACTTTTTCCCTCACTGTACACCCAGTATCAGCCCCTATGACATAATCTCTGCTTGTCCTGACGTCTCCCTAACTAAAGCCTGTAGTGACACAGAAAAGAGAGGCTGGTGACACCACTTTTTCCCTCACTGTATTAGTGCAACTTGACAGAATCATGAGTGTGTATAGTATCTGTATGCACCCACCAATGCCCATTATATGGTCTAAGTAAACCAATAACACTATGATATGTTTACCACTTACTCAATGTAACATACTGTAGACAATCCATCTTTACCAGACATGAAACAAGTCTGTTCTATGATGACCCTAGCCTGCCTTCCAGCTACAGGAGACAGCACCTGTGTGTCCATTTCACTAAGAATCTTTGATGAGTTAGAATCTATCTGAACGTAGTAACTGCATTTCAGGGGAATGTTTCACACTGTGTAAGAGAGAAAATTGAAAAACCAAGGAAAAACAAATCCAACAGAATTTCCTCATTTGAATGGTATTTACAGAGCAGTATAGGATGTGTGATCCCTTACAAGCCATGTTTGTCTTTATGGAGCTTTATTATATCGTACTACACTAAAGTCTATTTCAACAGCATGAGGGGGAGGCAGGATACATTGTGAATCCCAACTGGTTGACTTAGGCACATCTTCAAGTAGACTACAGTGTGGTGGAGTTGTGGTGGAGTCATGCCAACACTTTATCAGCACCTATGTGTTCTGGAGGGTAGGCAGCCTAGCTCTTCTCCGCTTGATGAAAGGTAAACCAGAACATGTCTTCCTCTCTGCTTTAATGCAGCACGTACAAGAGATGCTTTTATTTTCTATTAGAAATATGTTTATTGACAGAGTTTCCAGTTGGAAAACGTTCAATATCCAGAAGGATCTCATTGGGCACACTGGGTTGAATCAACATTGTTTCCACGTCATTTCAATGAAGTGATGTTGAACCAACGTGGAATAGACTTTGAATTGCCATCTGTGCCCAGTGGGATCTATTATTTTAAAAGGTTTTTCAAGAAACTGGAATTCAAGTGGAATTCAATATCTATGAATGTGCTCACATTCACGTATACATGCCCACTCATGTACACCCACACCCACAATAGTATGAAGCCATAAGAGATGATTCATGACCAGGTTAGAGGCTGCTGAGCAGGTGGAGGACTTATCTGATGAGTTTAGCAACTTAAATGGCTATGTTTTTAAAAGGAACATTTCTCCATGCTGTTAAATGGATCCCCAGAAAAAAGATGGAGGCATTAAGTGAGGACAGGGACAGAGTGCACTCAGCACGGCCCCAGCACGGCCCGAGCAACATTTCACTGTGAAGATCCACTTCTTACAACGCTTCCCTGAGACTGCAATGCATCATGGGAGCCGGCCTGGCGGAGATTGGAGGTGATGTGTCTCGAACCCTGACAACAGCGCCGGGCATTTCCATTAAAAACCACACAACTCAACATTACGACCTCTGCTTCAGGTCCTAATGCCTTTTTCTTCACCTCAAGAAAAAAAGCAACGGTTGCAGTTTTTGACAAATGCACCATGAGTTCGCACAAACAGGCAAATAGGTTAAGTTTGTTAAGTGCAGTTTTCTGTGTGCACTAAGATTCTGAATAACAGAGATAGTGTGGCTGGTGGGTAATGTAGTTGATAACGTAAGTTCAATCAGTAAGGCGGTCTGAATGTCTTGCTCTTTCATCCCGTAAGCATAACATATTCACATTGTTTCCTCTCCATGGGCGCAGCGGGAATTTATATTTGTTGTTGTTGATATGTTCTCATCAACAGCACAATGTCATGTCACTCCTCCTTTACTATATCGATTAGCCACGTGCAGAATGTCAGTCACTTATTACCCTATGGCCGAAGAGCACAGCTGAATAATGCAACTTTACCACTTGCTAAACAACCCATGGGCATACCTGGGCAAAAATGACCTTGCTCTATTCCCACCAATGGTTATACACCAATGGTTCTCTCACTTACGTCTTACAGCAAAAGGTTCACAGCCGACTCATCCACATCGTCTCTGTTCAGATACATTGACATACCTTTGCCTATCGTGGCTAATAGTGTAGGTTACTTTTGTTGCACCTTTATTGTCTTTGTTGTAGCTTACTTTAAAGTGGTGCTTTACAATTTCACTGTTATTTTATCAAATCATTTTTCAGTGGGGAATATTTCATTCATGCTTCTTGACCTCAGTATGCCTATTTTCTCATCACTCTAGGCATTTTCATAAATGTTCATTAATTGGCAGTCATACCACAACTACTGGTAGCAATCAGATATCTCCCTTCTCTTCCAAACAGCATGATTAGACTGGTCGGCTATCAGTCTACCCCACACAATGTCTAAGTCACTAGTGTGAACATCGTTCAATGGTTGTTGTGCAGTCATGCCACTGATAACTTGGGCCTGGCGCAACTTCTATCACAAGCTCTTGTCACTAAACGTGTCGTCGCTGAACATCATGCCTCTTGTCTTTGAAGCACAGTCTCGTAGTTAATAGCTAAAGTAGCTGCAGCACGAGGCGTGCTGCCTTCCACATCTGGGGCCAGTGCTCCAAGCTTCAAGATTACTTGAGTGCTCATTCAACAAATGTTGATTTCCATGACACCCTTGAGTTAACGATTTGTCAAATCGTATCTTCATTCGGAAGCATTGACTGCTCTAGTGCTTTCATTTTCAAAAGGGTGAGCTAACATCAGGATCATGCTAACTCATAGCTACTCTCTTCAATGTTCGCTCCACGTAGGGCTTCTTTCATCGCTCTCCTATATGTTCTTATTACATGCTCAATAAGAACTGCTCTCTTCTCACCAATGGGAATACATCTTGTGATGTACTTAAATGAAGGTTTACTCGTTTCTCTCACCTGTGTCTTACAGCAAAAGGCTCACAGCCGACCCTCCACCTCCCCACTGCCACCTGCTGAAGGCCCGTCATCGGAACCTCTTTCTCCCAGCTGGGGAGGGGTTTCGATGCCCGCTACCCCGCATAGGGCAACCGGCATCACAGCATCTGGCTCAGAGGATCATCCCTCTGTGACGAGGCCCCTCCCCAAACTATTTTAATACATTTTTGTTCTTTCATTTTGTCTTTGTTGTTCATTCAGTTAGCCTGTCCTTGATTGTATCGGGTTATGTGTGCTATACAGGGTTTCTACTAGAGCCTTGAGGCTATAGTGACAAAGGAAACCAACACCATGATCATAGCAGTGCAACACGTAAACTCACAGACACATTCCCTTATCTCCCTTGTGCACCCATACCACGTGACTACTGTGATGTTTTGTTCATTACATGTGGACACACACACTCACACACACACACTCACACACACATTCACACACACTCACACGCACTCACACGCACTCACACGCACACATACGCACACATACGCACACACACGCACTCACACGCACTGACACACACTCACACACACACTCACACGCACAGGCCGGCGACTGATGTATGCTGAGCCTTTCCTAGGGCAGGCTTTGAGAATTATAACACTATTATTTTAAATGGGAAAGCAGAGGTCAGGGAGGATAACTGGGTGATTTCTGGTGTGTGTGTGTGTGTGAGTGTGTGTGTTTATGTGTGTGAAACCTACTCCATCACCTGTACGTGAATCATGCCCGTCACCAGCTGCGTCTGCGATTACAGTGATAGATGTGACTGGGGCTGTTTTTCTGCAAGGTCTGTCTATCTGACTGAGGAGTGATGGCCTCTGCTGGGACTGAAGGAGTACAAGGACTGGTGAACCTGCCTGCAGAACAGGAGCACTAGAAAGGGACCCTACAGAGGGAGCACGATAAGAACTGATAGCGGTGGTCCCATCTCAAGACCTCACTATTTACTTATGTTTGTTATATAGCTCAATACACACACTAGTCTGTATGACAACTCCATCTGGTCATCATTAGACTGAGTTTATTTGACATTTATCCACCTTTATTGTTTGGACAACAATGAAGACAGGGAAGAGGGGTCCGTGAAACAGGCAGCGGTGCAGGTACTCACCAGTGAGTGGGTGAACTCTGGGGCGTGGTCGTTCTTGTCTGTGATGGTGATGGTTGCCGTGGCTGTTCCTGTCAGTCCCACGTCTCTTCCCTTCATGTCCTGGGCTACGATCTCCAGCTCGTACTGCGTGGTGGGCAGCGTCTGGAGGGACACACACACAGATACACACAGTGTCATAAAGCCTGTCATTATCAACCATTAATTTCAGGGGTTACACACAACACAATCATCATTAGACACAGGATTCGTTGCAGGAGATCAAATTAATCCACTGAATACAAAATGCTAACAAATTATTGACTGACTGAGAAAAAGCAATTGAGATGTAGGTGAGACTGCATGATTGTGACGTTGGTGTGGATTAATTTCAGAGTAAGCATATAATAATAGAAATGCATCCGCTTGGTGTCTTATTATTTGACACTTTGTACATTTCTATAGCCTCTCAGAACGCCCAGCAACTGTGTCAGACATCAATAAACCATTGAAGGCATAGAACCAGACAGGTACTGTAAGATAATGATCACATTGTCACAAAGTCCAAGTGACTTACTCACACAAAACAAAGTAGAGTTGCTAGTATGTTCTCCTGTCTGGGGGTGGTAGTGCTGTACTCTGTAGGCAACTGTACATCTCCAATATGACAGCCCTTCCCTGATGTCTTATACATTTAAATAGAACTTAGCAGATGTCAAGTGTCTGTTATAATCTAAGCGCATCACAGTACAGAAACCAACCCACAACCACTACATCTCTTGAAAAGGTCAGGCATCCAGGTCTTGTGTAAACCAGATGAAACAATGTACAGTCTGTGTAGAACACCTTTCAGCACACATGATTACGAATAGATGTATGGAAGTACGACATACAGTAGTTTATCTTCATTCTTTTTTAAATACCCAGGGGGCTGGGTCGTTTCAATGTGTCTCAGATGACTCACTCAATCACTCAGATGACATAAGGTCAAGGTTCGTATGATTGGCAAACATGAAAGCGCTAACATTTTTCTTAACATTTTCTGTAGACTCCCAGCTTTCATGATGAGCTACATTAAAAGAGAAGAGATACTCTTTGGATCTTGGCTTTCCCGGGTAATTCTAAGGCGAGGGAAGGCAGTGGGGGGGGACCCTGTAGGACAGAAGCTGGCCAGGCATTAGAGTAAGTTGGAGAAGTGGAGTGTGATTGAGGTGCACGTTAAATGTCCAGTTCAATTTGGGATATGAAGCTTTGCATACAGCATAGATTATTTAGTTGCAACTTTACAGCATATATTATTTAGTTGCAATTTTACAGCACAGATTATGTAGTTG
Organism: Coregonus lavaretus; assembly: GCF_964263955.1. Lineage (NCBI taxonomy): Eukaryota > Metazoa > Chordata > Actinopteri > Salmoniformes > Salmonidae > Coregonus > Coregonus lavaretus. Next base: position 35,430,310 of record NC_139996.1, on the reverse strand, counting down.
CAACTTTGCAGCATAGATCAGGGTTTCCCAAATGGCGGCCCGCATCTGGCCAGCGGGTGTTTTTATTTGGCCTCCCATGTTTTCTGAGCAAAAAAAGTACAACAAAAAAAGTACAAAAAACATTTGTGTGGAATCTTAATGTAAAAGACTGTAAAAAACACTAGGAAATCAGCTCCAAGTGATTTTTATTTAAGAACTCTGTTCCCAAGTATTCCCACGCATAATAGAGAGACGCGACGTGATCGTATACAAATGTAAGTGTCACGATCGTCAGGGAGAGACCAATGCGCAGCGTTGAAGGTGAACATATTATATTTATTTAATGATCACACGATCAAACAACAAACGAAAAAACGTGACGTCTATGGTTTCAACACAAACCAACACGAACAAGAAACCACAAACACAAAGTGAAAGACAGACAGTTAAATATGGCTCCCAATCAGAGACAACCAGCTGACACTCGTTGCCTCTGATTGGGAGTCACTCAGGCCAACATAGAAATACAAACATAGAATTACACACCCTGGCTCAACATAACAGTGTCCCCAGAGCCAGGGCGTGACAGTACCCCCCCCTAAAGGCGCGGACTCCGACCGCGCCAACTAAATACCACAGGGGAGGGACCGGGTGGGCACTCCGCCTAGGCGGCGGATCCGGCTCCGGGCATGATCCCCACTCCTTCTCTAACCCCCCAAAGTACCCCTGGTCCGATCTGGCCCTGCTGACCAGAGCTGAACTGAACACTGGTGGAGCGGATTGCTCTAGCTCCGGCGTGACGCAGCACCTGACCGGTGCCGGACCCGCCACCGGTGGAACAGGCACGGGCTGTGCCGGACTGATGACGCACACCACTGGCTTGGTGTGGGGAGCAGGAGCGGGCCGGACCGGGCTGACGAAGCTCACCACTGACTTGGTGCGGGGTGCAGGAACGGGCCGTGCCGGGCTGACGACGTGCACCACTGACTTGGTGCGGGGAGCAGGACCGGGCCGGACAGGGCTGACGAAACGCACCACAGACTTGGTGCGGGGAGCAGAAATGGGCCGGACTGGGCTGGCGACGCGCACCACAGACTTGGTGCGGAGAGCAGGAACGGGCCGGACAGGGCTGACGAAACGCACCACAGACTTGGTGCGGGGAGCAGGAATGGGCCGGGCCGAGCTGGCGACGCGCACCACAGACGTGGTGCGGAGAGCAGGAACGGGCCGGACAGGGCTGACGAAACGCACCACTGACTCGGTGCGGGGAGCAGGAATGGGCCGGGCCGAGCTGGCGATGCGCACCGTAGACTTGGTGCGAGTGGCAGGAACAGGCCGGACCGTACTGGGAACACACACCACTGGCCCTACGTGGGGATCAGGAACAGGCCGGACCGGACTGGCAACACACGCCAGTACCTCTCGCCGTGCCTCTACATCTTCCACCCCCTCTTCGACCAGTGGCCCCCGTAACCTGGCGGCCTCCTCTGCCAATCCGCTGGGCCGCTCTGCCGCGGTCTCCTGCTGGCCCGTCGTCCACGGCGTTAGCCCCCCCCTAAAAATTTTCTGGGTGTCTCCCCTACCCGTGGACCAGGTCTCCATGTCCCTCGCCAGCCTTTCGCCCTTCTGCCACAATGTCAAGCCCTTCTCTTCCTCACTCGGCTTGACCCAGTCGAGGAGGCGAAGGAGATCTGTTAGGGATCTCCCTGGCGATGGCTCCTGGACACGCTGCTTGGTCACATCTTGGTGGTTTCTTCTGTCACGATCGTCAGGGAGAGACCAATGCGCAGCGTTGAAGGTGAACATATTATATTTATTTAATGATCACACGATCAAACGAAAAAACGTGACGTCTATGGTTTCAACACAAACCAACACGAACAAGAAACCACAAACACAAAGTGAAAGACAGACAGTTAAATATGGCTCCCAATCAGAGACAACCAGCTGACACTCGTTGCCTCTGATTGGGAGTCACTCAGGCCAACATAGAAATACAAACATAGAATTACACACCCTGGCTCAACATAACAGTGTCCCCAGAGCCAGGGCGTGACAGTAAGCAAGGTTTGAAATGATTATGTTTTATTCCAACATAACTAATATGTCATGCTTAATAGAAATGGTGGTCCAGGGGCATAAATTAAACCATGTAGTGTTGTTAAGCTAACATTTTTTTTCCTTGATGAGATCCCACTCAGTGTGGTGTTAAGTGCCACGTTTAATAAAACTCATCCATCTGTTTCACTAAACACCCCAGGAGCCCACTCCTGTGTCTCCTCTATCTCCTACCCACAATGCACCTCGCCCTTCCTTCTTCCTCTCTCTTTCCTGCCAGTTTTGAACACCACAGCACATCAGTCACTAAAAGGCACTATGAGATGAATCTATACAATCTATCCCCATATAATCACAGAAATGTTCCAAAGCAAAGACATCATCAGTATACTATTCCATTCATTTTCATTCTGTAATGAAATTGAGAGTCATGAGATGGGGAAATGGAACTACTAATACTAGCTCTAATTGGCCATTTGTGTGACGACCCCGCCCCCGTCCCCAACCCTGTCCAACCCCTCTCCTGTCTCTGTTTTTCCACTGGTCTCATTAGAGAGATGCTCGATGCGAACCACACACAGTCTCACACACACAGTCACACACACACACACACACACACACACACACTGTCACACCACCCTCCACTGCAATGGCTTATCACTGGACAGGAGTGTGACATCACCTGTGTCCTCGACGCTCTCTGTCTCCATTCTCTCTCTTTTTAAAACTCTCCATTTTCCTCTTCACGTCTCACAGATCTCTCACATAGCCTGGGAGGAACAGCCTAAAACAGGGCTTCTCCACAAGGGTGCCAGGCAGGATCCTTGAGACCCAGAGAGCAGAGGAGATGAGGCAGTATGCTGCTCCCATCACTGATTACACAGGGATCAATCGGACCCCAGGCAGGGGGACACCAGACGATCAGTGCCCCTCAGGTGCTTTTTAATAATCATGTCAACACATAGAGTGATAGTGTAACATAGACACTGGAAACAGTACAGGAAGTCTGTCTGGAAGTTCACTGCTGGGTATGTATATTTATACACAGGGACGGCCTGTTCAATAGGGCGATATGGGCGACGCACTGCCAAACGGGAAAAGGAAGGGATTTTTTTTCTAATCAATTATATCACGGCAACAGTAGTTATCAGTGTTGTAATCTATACGTCTGATCTGCCACAGTGCCACACTGCCACTAAATGTCGAATCAGGCTAAAGTCGTGCTTCAAATGGCTCCACCCCCTTTTGGGGCGATTTCAGTCAGATTGAAAATCGCCCAGAACTTCTGTCATAGACTCCCATGTAAAATCTATTTTTTTCAAATTTCAGAGCCTTCAATACAATCTCAATGGGTGTCTGTGGGCTTGCACTTACGCGCTTTCGTCACATGAACGTAACTAAGAAAAGAGAGGGTAGCAGCGTCAATCAATTCACTACTACTATCAACATGGCTAGGCTTCAGTGCAACTCGGTTGTGTCTTTGAAAGAATTTCCTTTTTGTCGGCGAACAAATGAAGATAAATTGGCAACGAAACAATTAGGACCTCCCAGACCAAATTTAATAATTCAACAGGTTTCTACTAAAGGGGGGAAGTCCTACACCCGAGGATTTTCCAAAAATTGGTATGAACGAAAAACCTGGCTAGCAGGCTGCGATGTAGCTAATGCAGTTTTCTGCTACCCCTGCTTACTCATTCACCCTGAAGGCGGCACGGCAGACAGCACCGCTTGGACAGCGACTGGTGTAACCGACATGCACCATCTTTCAGAAAAGATTAAGAAACATGAGCTGTCAAAGACCCACATGGATAGCTGTTTGAGAATTTCTGCTTTGGGGAGAGTGAATATTGCCACTCAACTGGATGAGGGATACAGGCTAGCTGTCCGCCGCCACAACGATGAGGTTAGCAAGAACCGCCATATCCTCAGCCGGCTAATCCAGTGTGTGAAGTTTTGCGGCGTGTTTGAGTTAGCTTTGCGAGGCAAAGATGAAACTGAGGGCTCCACCAACCCTGGTATTTTTCTTGGACTTGTCAACTTTGTGGCACAATTAGATGAGGTGTTTGATGACCATCTTAAAAATGCTAAAGTTTTCAAGGGCACATCAAAGACCATTCAAAACGAGCTACTGGAGTGTATGCTAGCGGTCACGAGGGAACATATTGTGGAGGAGGTGAAGTCTGCGAACTTCGTAGCTATCCAAGCTGACGAGACCACGGACGTTTCTACACAGACACAGTTGGTGCTTGTGCTGAGGTACATAGATAGCAAGCACAAAGTGCAGGAGCGATTTTTTGAGTTCCTTCCCATCTCGGAATCAACCTCAGTCTCAATCGCCAGTGTACTTTTGGAGAGACTGAACAGTCTTTTTGCCGATGACGAGAAAGTCAAACTCATTGCGCAAGCTTACGATGGAGCCAGTGTGATGAGGGGAGAGAAGGCTGGTGTGCAGAAAAAGGTGCGTGAGCATTTCAAGAATGCCCATTACGTGCATTGCTATGCGCATCAGCTGAATTTGATCATGCAGCAAGCTACTTCTCGCATCAAAAAAGTGAACATTTTCTTTTCCGATCTGAGCGGGATTACAACTTTTTTTTCCCGGTCACCCAAACGCACCAGCATTCTTGACCAGACTGTTGCACGAAGACTGCCCAGACCTTCATCCACACGGTGGAACTTCAACAGCAGAGTCGTGAACACTGTCTACGAGAATCGAGACGACCTAATAGAATGTTTTGAAGCCATCCGGACGGGTTCATTGGGTTCATTTGACCAGGGCACAGTGAGAGAGGCATCTGGCTACGTGAGGATGCTGCATGATGAAGATTTTATTTTTTTCCTGCGGCTTTTTCACAAAATCATGCCCCACGTCGACATTCTGTACCAGAAGCTACAGAAGAAGGACATCGATGCTGTCTTTATCAAAAGTGCCCTCGACAGCTTCACAAGCAGTGTGCAGGCCATAAGGTAAGATTAAACAATATCATTCGATCTTTCTCAAAGCAGAGCTTTATTTGAAAATGTATGCATGAAAGGAGACTGCATTTGTGTTTGAAATTACATTATTCTCATTATATATGGCCAGTGGTGTAATCTATTTTATTTTATATACTATGTGTACTGTGCAGTGGTGCTCATAAGTGTATGAACACATTCTAAAGTTGACTAAAAAGAGGAATAAAAAAATTATCTTTTGGAAATTTATCTTAATGACTTAATTAAAAAAGTTGGAAAATCCAACCTTTATGGACACCAATTTTCTTTTCTTTTTTATTCCTCTTTTTAGTCAACTTTAGCATGGGATCATAAGCTTATGAGCACCACTGTATACTGTGCTGAACATCCAGGCTATGTGAGACACAAAGGCTAACTTAAACACTAAAGACTTTATGCATCCCTGCCCATTTTAAGTGGAACTGAAGTATTTGTACTATACATCATGGATACATTGCATATACCTGTGCATCACATAGACAACAATACTGTACAAAGCCAACAAACACATTGGTCTGTTTGCCTTCAGGGACTCCTCTCAACAGCAGCTGCAAGAAGCAACAGGAGCCAAAAGACCCAGAACAGCTTTGAGAGAAGAGGAGAAGCAGAGGCTGTCTGAAGAGGTCTGCAACACCATCCTGGATCACATCAAAGAAAGGTTCTCTTTCTCTGGCCACCTTGTGAGTGCTACCTTACTGCAAGCAGACATGTTTGAAAGGTACTGCCATTCATTTCCTGATGAGGCTCTGAATGCCACTGTGAATGCATACCCCATGCTGAGCAAGGCAAAGCTCAAGACAGAACTATCTCTGATCTATGAGAATCCTGAATTCAAGGGAGGCTGTGGTGCACTGGCACTGTACCAGGTTCTCATGAGCTACAACCTCCAGGAGACGTTCTCTGAGACTGTGACTCTGTTGAACATCCTCATAACTACTCCCATGACAACAGCTGAAGCTGAGAGATGTTTCTCAACTTTGACACGAGTTAAGACATTCCTGCGAAATTCAATGGGCCAGGAACGTCTGAATGCACTGGCCATGCTTTCCATGGAGAGGGAACTAGTCCTCAGCATGCCTGATTTCAATGAGAAAGTCATTGAACGCTTTGCTGTATTGAAACAGAGAAGAGAACAGTTTCAGTACAAGTAATGTAGCCTCTCTCTCTCTTTGTCCCTCCCTCCCTGTCTCTTTAACACACACACGCCCAAATCAGTTCACAGTTGATGTTGTTTAAAATAGTTATTTTTCATTTAAAAAAAAGTAAAACAAAAAAAAATATCTGTTCATGTTCATTTTTACAAATCTATACAATTGGCCAGAATATGGTTGTTCATATTTACAAATCTATACAATTGGCCAGAATATGGTTGTTCATTTTTACAAAGCCATACAGATAGCTGTGTTTACCTTTTCTAGAAATTACTTTCAAATTCTGTTTTCAAGCAAAATGTCTATCACTGTTCATTTTCACAAATCTATACAAGAGGGCAGAATATGGAAGTCTATAAAAATGTCTTATTACCAATAACTTGCATCAATGTTTTCAGTAGCCTCTATCAAAAGCTCCTGCTTGCTTGTTGTGAATTATGCTCAGGTGCACATATTTCCAATTCAACCATGAGGCAAAAAATGTGGTAAAAGCTCTTGTTGATCCTGCAATCTGAACAAATACCAAGATGCTGTATTTTCAGCTGATATTTCATTTGTTTATGGAAATGCATATTGTTTATGCAGTGTTGAGGAATGTGAAAGAACACCCTTGATTATTTTTACTGTGATAACTTATTTTGATTTTGTAAGCCAACACTTTTGAGATCAGTCAATAAATGCTTCTGGTATTGACTTATATGCTGCCCCTGTCTTCATGTTGTTGCTGGACATATCTTTTTAAAAATGTGTGTAGGTCACCTAAATCATCAGAAAAATTGCCCCCCCTGAGAATTTTTTCAGGAGCCGCCACTGTTTATACAGTATATGGACTTACGGATTACGTTCCTGAAACACGTTTCTCTATTATGGTGAAACATAAGCTGCTTTATTACTACATCATATAATCAGACAAAGTAGTTCACTGTGGCATTCTTACAGCACTGTAACATTAGAGAAAGCAGTACAGTGCAACACATATTCATATCATTTGGAGTCCAGTCCTCTAGCCGTGATTATGATGTGACATACAGTACAAACACTGAGCTCTCCCATGACTACAGTATGATGCAACAGGAACTGTCTTAGTATTGTATCTTATTACATGTCCCTGTATGTTCTCCACTGTGTGTTCTCCACTGTGTTCTCTCCTTACAGCACCAGGGAGGCAGCTCGTAAACATGGCACAGCTTAGCACAGCGGGAGACTCTTCCCATCAATCTGCAGTAAATCTAGGCTCCTTTGACCCACCCACCTAACCACTCTTTCACTCCCACACCCAATGCTCTACCCAGTGCCAGACATAAATCTTCATCCCTCTCTAATAAACTAAGAGCTGTTGTACTGGTGTCCCTGCCTGCCTCAGAGTCCTCCCTGGATACTGTCCTGGGGAATAGGGTTCCATTTCAGATGCACAGTATGTACACAGGAGGCAGCAGCACAGTAGGTGTTCACCCCAGAGATAGTGTCTGTGACAGACTGCTCAGGATATATCAAACCCTCATAAACAGATGATCTTCCACAGACCTGTGAGTCGAGAAAAAACCCAGCTCCAGACATCCTCCACCTGGAAGAGAGTTGGGCTCAGAGTCCTAAAGTTGCGTGACAACGTCTGAATAACTACCGTCTCTCGAGTTTATGCTATTAGAGATCTATGAGATTACTTCACTAACTTGGGATACTTTCTATAATAAGACGGTCAGTGTAATCTACGGTTACGTCTTGAAATGTGATTACTTTCAAGAGCTTTCATGAATGAGATCTCAGTGTGCCAGCGATAATTTAAAGTGGAGATGACATGTTCTCTGTCATTGCAGTAATCATCTTTTCACAGAAATAAAGAATAACATGGGTCATTGCAGTTAAAGCAGCCAGCCATGGGACTGAACAAAACTTAAATGAAATTGAACATATCAAATTAAATGACAGGCTTTTAGAGATATGAATCCCATCATGTGGTCATCTGATTTCCTCTTAAAATAATTCCACAGCTTTCAGGAATAATGCCTCCTCCATCACAAAGGAGGTAGAGATGGGAGCTCAGAGTCAGGCAGAGGGGTTGTGATCCGCTGTCTCAGATACCACATTACCCTCTTGAATAGGTGTGATTCCATTACTACATTTCCAGAGATCTTTTTGTTCACACTGGGCCCTTCAAAAGAAGATGGCTCCCCTTGCCAACCCTGTTGGTATTCTTCTGTCCTCCTTCCAGTGCTCAGGAACATAATGACAGACACAAAAGGCATAGAAAATCCAACTGGAATCATATGAATATCCCTAAAGACACTGTCTCACAGAGCAACACTATTTCTCCCACCTTTACACCTCTCTTTTTATTCCCTTTTCTTCACTTCTCCTTCTCTTTCATGGAATTCATACCATTGTTCAAATGTTTTTCTAGTGTCTTTCTCTCCTATATCTCACTGTCTAACCAAAGAAAGTCTAACTTGGCTTAACTAAGTTCTAAGCTTTTGAATATTACTTTTTTCTTACCTTTCTCTTTTCCTTTAATCATATCCCATTCTCTATTCTGTCTCTTTATTTACTTTTCCCTCTGTGATTCCATCTTTGTTCAGCCTACTGTATCTCTTTGAATGTCAGCTACCCCTCAAGCCTTCTCTGTGTTGTATTACGTAAACCAGGGTGCATCCTTTCTGCTAGTCTTTCTAATATTTTCACTTACATATTTTTCTGATCCTCCCAAAAAATTCAATTTATAATGCCGTCTTCTTCAGTTTTGTAGTTAACCAAGCACATTTATCCTGAGGCCTTGCTGAGGTAAGAAAGTGGTAGCCAGCCGAAGATAGAGATAGTTTTATATCTCTGCTGATATGAAACCTCTGACAGACTGTAAAACACATTCACTGTCCGTCCTTCTGGTAGATAGATCAGCATGGAGAGGGAGAGAGAGAAAGAGAAGGGATGCAGTAAGGACATTTCCCTATCAGTTACTCTGCCCTCTGCTAGTACTGTGCCATCTTCCACAGCAATACAAGACCTCTTGGCATTCATGGTGGTAGGTAGCCTATTGGTTAGAGCGTTGGGCCAGTAACCGAAAGGTCCCTGGTTCAAATCACTGAGCCCAATGTGAGAAATTTGTTGTACCCTTGCGCAAGGCACTTGACCCTACTCTTTCTCTCTCTGGACTTGATATGAATTGGAATAGGAGCATTGTTCTGAGAAGAAACCCAAATCTCAGTTAGTTTTTCTCAATCAATCTTTATTTTCACCTCATCTATAACAAAGTTACTACCAATGGCCCAGGGCCCAGAGAGGCATTAATGGACAATACAGTACACATATCACAGCTCAGCTCATCAGATCATGGCATATAGTCTCCAACCAGCCCCATCTGGATATGCTCAGAGGTGAGCCAGCCTGCTAGGCAGTGAGCGGATCACACCAGGGGATCCAGCTCAGGCACATCACTCTGGACACTAGAAGATAACACACAATGCTCTCACAACCTTGATGAGGGCTTCATACCATACCAGCAGTAGCAACATGGCAGCATTGTTTTTACAGCAATAAAAAAAATGGAGATGGCTGAGAGACAGGCAGGAGGAAACTCAGCCCCTCTCTGTTTACCCAGGAGAGCTCACTTGGCTCTCTGCACTACCTGAACGTAATGAGGGGCCTTTGAAAACAAAAGCTGACTGTCCTTCACTATAGCAAAACACACACTCTTTCTCTCTCTCTCTCTCTCTCTCTCTCTCTCTCTCTCTCTCTCTCTCTCTCTCTCTCTCTCTCTCTCTCTCTCTCTCTCTCTCTCTCTCTCTCTCTCTCTCTCTCTCTCTCTCTCTCTCTCTCTCTCTCTCTCTCTCTCTCTCTCTCTCTCTCTCTCTCTCTCTCTCTCTCTCTCTCTCTCTCTCTCTCTCTCTCTCTCTCTCTCTCTCTCTCTCTACTCTCTCTACTCTCTCTGAAAAAAATATACATAGTGCCAGCCCACCTCAAATCTGCCATAACTAGCTGGCAGGAGTGTTAAGGTGTGCTCCCAGTACCCAGCATGCATCACAACATATATTTGATTAATCGCCATGCCAATCCTTAATTACTGCGAGAGGAACATCACATTCTTTTCAGGGCACTTGAACTTAGTAGTTGACCCATTTCTCGTCTGCTTTTCAGAGAGTGCAGGAGTGTACAAAGAACACTTGAGAGGCAGAAATAAATGACGACACACTAATGAAAAAGTAAGAAAACTGATAATAGTGAGTGGATGAGTGGACGAGATAATTTTTTATTTTAGAGTTGAAAAGGACAAACATTGTAGTTGTTGACACACTAGACTTAGAAGCGGATGGGAGTTCGTGTTCAACCCAAATTGGAGTGCTGTTGAGCTGAACCACAAGGTTCACTCTACCTCTTTCTGTTTTCTACAATGGAACTAGAGCCCATGTCTATTTCCCATCTATTTTCCAATTCTCTGCAAGGTCATTTAAATATACTATTTTTTTGGTTCAGACAAACCATTTTCATACTACAATGTTAAATGGAGAAAATTATATTACTCTAGGTTTTCTATCATAAACTTCTCGTACAAATTCAGTTGTTATCCTGTTGTTACACAACTCCCAGTTCTGAATTGGGTCTGTCAGATGAGGTTGGACACATTGTGGCAATCTTAAAATTGATTTTATGAACATGTCATGAGTACCTAGTGATTTTGAGACACTTTAGAACCACAGATAATTTTTCCTGACTTACTTTCAGCTCATTAAGTAAACATACTTCATATCCAAGTGATTCTGGAACTTTTGGAATGATTCAGGGAGTGCCTACTAATGATGCAAAGACCTAGCTATATAGCATGTATGAGTCATCAGGTACCTAGCTTAAGACCTAGCTCCGATGTCAACAACTACAGACCAGTATCCCTTCTTTCGTTTCTCTCCAAAACTCTTGAGCGTGCCGTCTCTAGCCAACTCTCCTGCTATCTCTCTCAGAATGACCTTCTTCATCCAAACCAGTCAGGTTTCAAGACTGGTCATTCAACTGAGACTGCTCTTCTCTGTGTCAGGGAGGCTCTCTGCACTGCTAAAGCTAACTCTCTCTCCTCTGCTCTTATCCTTCTAGACCCATCCTCTGCCTTTGATAATGTGAACCATCAGATCCTCCTCTCCACCCTCTCCGAGTTGGGCATCTCCGGCGCTGCTCACTCTTGGATTACGTCCTACCTGACAGGTCGCTCCTACCAGGTGACGTGGCGAGAATCTGTCTCCGCACCACGTGCTCTCACCACTGGTGTCCCCCAGGGCTCAGTTCTAGGCCCTCTCCTATTCTCTCTATACACCAAGTCACTTGGCTCTGTCATATCCTCACATGGTCTCTCCTATCATTGCTACGCAGATGACACACAATTAATTTTCTTCTTTCCCCCTTCTGATAACCAGGTGGCGAATCGCATCTCTGCATGTCTGGCAGACATATCAGTGTGGATGTCGGATCACCAACTCAAGCTGAACCTCGGCAAGACGGAGCTACTCTTCCTCCCGGGGAAGGACTGCCCGCTCCATGATCTCGCCATCATGGTTGACAACTCCATTGTGTCCTCCTCCTAGCGTGCAAATAACCTTGGCGTGACCCTGGACAACACCCTGTCGTTCTCTGCTAACATCAAAGCGGTGACCCGATCCTGCAGGTTCATGCTCTACAACATTCGCAGAGTATGACCCTACCTTACACAGAAAGCAGCACAGGTCCTAATCCAGGCACTTGTCATCTCCCGTCTGGATTACTGCAACTCGCTGTTGGCTGGGCTCCCTGCCTGTGCCATTAAACCCCTACAACTTATCCAGAACGCTGCAGCCCGTCTGGTGTTCACCCTTCCCAAGTTCTCTCATGTCACCCCGCTCCTCCGCACACTCCACTGGCTTCCAGTTGAGGCTCACATCTACTACAAGACCATGGTGCTTGCCTACGGAGCTGTGAGGGGAACGGCACCTCCTTACCTTCAGGCTCTGATCAGACACACCCAAACGAGGGCACTACGTTCATCCACCTCTGGCCTGCTAGCTCCCCTACCTCTACGGAAGCACAGTTCCCGCTCAGCCCAGTCAAAGCTATTCGCTGCTCTGGCACCCCAATGGTGGAACAAGCTCCCCCACAAAGCCAGGACAGCGGAGTCACTGACCACCTTCCGGAGACACTTGAAACCCTACCTCTTTAAGGAATACCTGGAATAGTATAAAGTAATCTTTCTTCCCCCACCCCCCATAAAAATAATAAAAAAGGTGGTTGTCCCACTGGCTATCATAAGTTGAATGCACCAATTTGTAAGTCGCTCTGGATAAGAGCGTCTGCTAAATGATGTAAATGTAAATGTACACAATAATTAGTCTAAGAGATGAAGAGGAATCCAGTAACTAACAGCCCCAATGACTAAGGCACTAAGGCTCTGATACAGCAATATATAAATATACCAACCATAATGATTCAGGACTAGCAAACATGACTGTGTCGGTTTGGTCCAAACATATCCATCAGACCACATGGTGCCCCATGGGTAAACTGCTGCTTCACAGGTTTTGCTGCAAACCACTCCATGATGTAATGCCATTTCAATTTAGGGGATCATCAGGGGAATGAGTCGGCATCTAACAATAGATGCTCTATGTAAACTTGAAATGCTATTTTGGCAAAGTGGTGCTTGGTAACTATGAATTAAAAATCCTCTGTGGGAGAAGATGATAGTGAGATCAAAGGATCTCCCTTAAGAGAACCTCAAACAAGAGAACCCTTGAACCCTTAAGAGGGTGAAGTCCCAATTTTCCAGCAAGCCATTCAAGAGGCACATACAGTACAGAGGGTGATCCATTTATTTTCTCTCTGTCCTTTTTGTTGTTTCCTGCCTGAGTCTCTGTGATCTTTGACTAGTATTGATTTAAAGTTTTTTTTCCTGGACATGCTATGCTTATAAGATGATTCATCCCTTTGGCCCACCAGAGCCAGTGGAATAGTCAGTTGTCTAGTGCTAAACAGCTAATGGTAAACCTCAGAATCCTCAGATATTTCAAAAGTTACTAAAACTATGAATATGGCCAGATGAATGTGGTTGTTATAAAAACAAATATTTAATGCAAAGCCTTGATTTGTCAAAAGTGCTCTCAAGGATAAGTTTGTAGGATTCACACACTTTAAATTCACCAGCTTGAAAGACTCCTAGGATATTCTGACTTGATAAGAGCTTGAAGGATAAAGCAAGAATCAGTTTATTCCTCTTTAATTAACATTTTGGAATGCTAGCTATTCAAGAGGCGAGCAATAAGAAATAATGAAAACTGAAGAATATCTACAGGGGCATACAGTACAGTGCATTTTCCTTGAAAAATGTAGAAATGTATGGTCAATGAGATAATGGATGCATTCTGAATTCTCCTCATATGAATAGACATAAGCACACACCCACACAGGCACACGCACACTCAGCCCAATTAGCTGGCGATGATAAGCTTGGTGGCGTTGGTGTCCCCCAGCTCTTCCTGATGAGTGTGGGGCTAATAGGGGTCAAGGTTTGGTTTAAGGGGTGCGGTGAAACCGAGCAGAAAAAGACCTACAGTAATCTAATCAGGTGCATCATCAGACCACAGCCTAATCGCTGTCAATTACCCACCAGTTATAGACATATTGGGGACTGAAATAGACCCCATTAGGCTATGCTTGCCCCCGTTAAGAGAGAGAGAGAGAGTAACAGCTCTCCTCCCTCGCCGCCCGCCCACCACCGTCACAGCCATCAAAGGCACATCTGGGAGGTGGCACTAGCACTTCTAGTGAAGAGCACAGGTGTTCCTGTTTAAGTGTTAATTAGATTAGTGCAGATCAAACAGGGGCGTCGCTCGCCAGGGAGCGGAGGTGGAGGGGGCATCCAGCAGGGTCTTGGGGTCCAACAACTCCTCCTCACCCACCAATTAGGATTAATTAATCAGCTGACAGAATAATTTCATTTGATCCCCTGAAGCTGGCATGGAGCCTTATAGGGGAACATGCCTATAGACAGGTTGGTAGTTTAACAACAAAACCTTATTTTGTCTCCAAATGTATATTGAAAACATAAATATATTTGCACAATGAGCACTTATTGTCTCTCAAATACATTGTTACAGTTGTTGATTAGCTAGCTAGCGAATTTGAGCCATATTACCATTGACATGACATCAGTCAAAACCCCTCAAAACAAGATAAGGTATCAATAACAAGATCCAACGAGCTGAAACGAGCCACCTACGATTCCCCACATTGCAGCTTCTGGTCATTGTTGCTAGCTATCTGACCATTCAGAATCATAACAATGCACATCCTCCGGCCACATCGATGCGCGCATAATTTCCGTGACGTTGTCAGCCAACTTGTCTATGAGAGGAGAGTCAATAGCATGGTGATGCTTTTTTGTTATTTTTTTTTAGGGGGTAGATCAGCTTTAATACTGCAGATAGATTGTAACTTCCATCAATGTAATTGTCTGCATAACTTCCAATCCCCCATATGTTTTTTTGGTGATGCTTTCTGATGGTCAACCTCGGTTGATGACAGACCTTTCTGGTGGTAGCCAAGGAGAAGCCAGGCCGTCTACAGGGTAGTGATGAGCGGGTTGACTCCTAACCCGCAGTTTCCATGGTTATATCTGTCACGGTTCAGACAGACGACCAGAGGACCACAATTGCGTCACACCAGAAAGTTTATTAAAACTTAAGGGAAAAGGGAAGTAGGGAGTGAATGAAGGCTCCAGGGGTAACAGGGATCCCGTCCAATGTGCTGGGTCTGTGCCCCCCCCAGTGGCAGCGATGCGTCCTATGAAGCCGGTGGTGGGTGGTCCAGAAGTCCTGGGGGGGGGAGACACAGACACAACAGGGCGGAATGAAACAAGGCAGCAGTACAGTTCAAGGGAAATCCAAAATACGTAGTAGCAAGGCAGAAGGCTGGTCAGAGTTACCGGGATTGAAGAGTAGTCAGGAGTCGTTAAGGCAGAAGCAGGTCTGGATCTCATGGGGCAGAAGAGTATCCAAAAATCAGGCAGGTCCGGGGTCACAAAACCAGGGTGAGCCAGAAGCGCGAGCAAACAGGTTCCGGGTGTGAGCTTTGCAGACGATCTGACACCGGAGAGCTGAAAGACAGGGCCTTAAATACTGGGAGAGGTAGTGGGTAATGCAGCGCAGCTGGCAGAGTAATTAGAGCAGAGCAGAGCAGGGACAGGTGGAGCTAGTTAGGCTGAGTAGAGAGAGTGGAGAGCAGAGTGGAAGAAAATTAAGGTGGTAACCCGGTGGAGTGAGAGGCTCATGACAGAACCCCCCCCCCAAGGGACGGCCCCAGAAGTCCCAAGAGCAACACCACGCCGGGCGGGAGGAGGGGAGCCGGAGGAGGGCTAGAACTCCTCCGAACGGTCCGAGTGAACGTCCTCATCCTCGGAGGAAGCCGGAGGGCCGTGGTCGGGAGATGGGACAGGTCCCGAGACAGGATCAGGCACAGGACAGGAAGCCGAGCGGGCAGGACGGTTAGGGACCCCTCTGGGGCGGCCCCTACGGATTGCAGGTTGATCAGGATGCCGTTGGTGGAAAGCGGTGATGAGAGTCCTATCCACAATCCGACTAGCTGGCACCCAGGTCCTTTCCTCAGGTCCATAGCCCTCCCAGTCAATGAGGTACTGGAGACCCCTACCCCTCCGTCTGGACCGAAGCAGGCGGCGGACGGTGTAAACCAGACCACCATCGACGAGCCGTGGAGGAGGAGGACAAGGCGCAGCAGGGACCAGCGGACTCTCATGGATGGGCTTAATCTTAGACACATGGAAAGTGGGGTGCACCCTCAGGGAATTAGGCAGTTGGAGCCGGACAGCAGTTGGGCTAATCACTCTTATGATAGGGAATGGGCCAATGAACCGAGGTGCCAGCTTCTGCGACTCCACCCTGAGTGGCAGGTTCTTCGATGACAACCACACCCTTTGACCAACATGGTAGGTGGGAGCAGGAATTCTCCGACGGTTGGCCCCGGTAGTGTAGCTGGCAACGGATCTGAGGAGTGTGGCTCGGGCTTGTGACCAGGTGCGGCGACATCGACGGGCAAAAGCAAGTGCAGATGGGCAAGTAACCTCCTCTTCCTGGCTGGCAAATAGAGGAGGCTGGTATCCATAAACACATTGGAAAGGGGACATACCGATGGCAGAGCAGGTCAGAGAATTGTGTGCGTACTCCACCCATGTCAATTGCTGCGACCAGGAGTGGGGGTTGCGTGAAGTCATGCATCGCAGTGCCTTCTCGAGCTCCTGATTAGCCCGCTCTGACTGCCCATTGGATTGGGGATGGAATCCGGAAGTCAGACTGACTGTGGCTCCCAGCAGGTGACAGAACTCCTTCCAAAAAGCGGAGGAGAATTGTGGACCACGGTCAGAAACTACATCCTTTGGCAGTCCGTGGATCCGGAAGACGTGTTCCAGGACCACCTGGGCGGTCTCCTTGGCGGTTGGGAGCTTGGGGAGGGGAATGAAGTGTGCCATCTTGCTGAAACGGTCAACTATGGTGAGAATGACGGTCATGCCACTTGAAGGGGGCAGCCCCGTGACAAAGTCAAGGGCGATGTGAGACCAGGGACGTCTGGGCACAGGCAGGGGCTGCAGCAATCCGGCTGGGGGCTGGCAGGACGACTTGTGTTGGTTGCAGATGGGGCAGGCTTGGACAAATTCCCGTACATCCTTTCTCAGAGAGGGCCACCAGAACCTCTGGGCGAGCAGGTTGTAAGTGCGGGTGGAGCCAGGGTGACAAGCTAGGCGGGAGTCATGTCCCCACTGAACGACCTGGGACCTCAGGTCTTCGGGGACAAAAAGGCGGTCAGCTGGGCAAGTGCTGGGACCTGGCTGGTTACGGAGAGCCTCCAGCACCTGTTCCTCAACAGCCCAGGTCAGAGCTGCAACGATGCAGGGACTAGGCAGAATCGACACAGGGTCCTTGGAGGGGGTGTCATCCTTCTGGAATTGACGGGAGAGGGCGTCTGGCTTGGTGTTGCGTGATCCAGGCCGGTATGACAGAGTGAAATTAAACCTGGTGAAGAACAGGGCCCAGCGGGACTGCCTGGAGTTCAACCGTTTGGCCGTGCGGATGTACTCCAAGTTCTTATGATCGGTCCAAACGAGAAATGGAATGGTGGACCCCTCCAGCCAGTGACGCCACTCCTCCAAGGCAAGCTTCACAGCCAGCAGCTCACGGTTCCCTATGTCGTAATTGCACTCAGAGGGGGACAACCGACGTGAGAAAAAGGCACAGGGATGGAGCTTCCTATCCTCCGCAGCCCACTGAGAAATCACAGCACCAACTCCCACATCCGAGGCGTCCACCTCCACAATGAATTGCCGGTCCACATCAGGCATCTGGAGGATGGGAGCGGAGGTGAACCTCACCTTGAGGGTACAGAAGGCTTTGTCGGCTGCTGGGGTCCAGGCGAAGGGTTGCTTGGTGCTGGTTAGAGCAGTGAGAGGGGCAGCAACGGTACTGTAGTTCCGGATAAACTTTCTATAGAAGTTAGCAAACCCCAGAAACTGTTGCAGCTTCTTTCTGTTCTCCGGAACTGGCCATGAAGTGACTGCTGATACTTTGGCAGGATCCATTTGGATACTTCCCTCTGCCACTATGTACCCCAGGAAGGCCACTGTCTTGACGTGAAACTCACATTTCTCTGCCTTGGCGTAGAGGGAATTCTCCAGAAGACGATGAAGGACTTGCTGGACATGGCGGGTGTGTTCAGACAGGTTTCTGGAGTAGATTAAGATGTCATCCAGGTAAACGAAGACAAACTTGTTTAACATGTCCCGCAGTACATCATTCACTAGAGCCTGGAACACAGCAGGAGCATTGGTGAGGCCAAAAGGCATAACCAGATACTCGTAGTGGCCTGTTGGTGTATTGAATGCGGTTTTCCATTCATCTCCCTCCCGGATCCGCACTAGGTGGTAAGCGTTTCTGAGATCCAACTTGGTAAAAACAGTGGCTCCCTGGAGCAACTCAAAAGCAGAGGTGAGCAGAGGCAGAGGGTAACGGTTTTTCACTGTGATGTCGTTGAGTCCCCTGTAGTCGATGCAGGGGCGAAGAGATCCGTCCTTCTTCCCCACAAAGAAGAAGCCAGCACCAGCAGGAGATGAAGATGAACGGATTAATCCTGCGGACAGAGAGCCATTGATGTAGTCCTCCATGGACTTTCTTTCAGGAGCAGACAACGAATAAAGACGACCCTTTGGAGGGGCTGTTCCAGGGAGGAGGTCGATGGCACAGTCGTACGGTCGGTGAGGGGGCAGAGATGTGGCTCTTGCTTTGTTAAACACCTCTCTGAGACCATGGTAGCATTCTGGGACATTGGAGAGGTCAGGAGCGGAGTTAGTAGGTACTGGCCGAGGGGGTAGTGCGGCAGCAAGCAGGCAGGTTCGGTGGCAGTCCTCTCCCCACTCCCTGATCACCCCGGTCACCCAGTCGAGCTGAGGGTTGTGCCGGCGGAGCCATGGGTAACCCAGGATGAGGGGTTGGCCTGGAGAGGGGAGCAGGTGAAACTGGATAGTTTCTTGATGGTTTCCGGACAGACCCATCGAGACCGGGGCCGTGACATGAGTGACCGATCCGAGTAAGTGTCCGTCCAGTGCCCGGGCAGGAATAGGAGGTGTCAAACGGAGGTTCTCCAGTCCCAGTTGGCGTGCCAGCTTGATGTCCATTATGTTGGCTTCGGCGCCAGAATCCACCAGAGCAGCCAGGGTGTGAGTTGAGTCAGAGAGGCGGAGGTGAACTTGCAGCAGGGGTTTGCGGTCGGAGGACTGGATGGTCATTGAACTCAACCGGACTCCCCCTATGCCCGGTGAGCTTCGGCCCTTTAAAGGGCAGGTTACCACACGATGTCCATCACCTCCACAATAGAGGCAGAGGTTTGAGGTGAAGCGGCGCTGGCGCTCTGCAGGAGTGAGAGAGGCTCGCCCAATCTCCATAGGCTCAGACTGATCAAGCTGACCTGGGTGAGTGGCAGTAGATGACAGGAGCCCAGTCGGATCTCTCCGAATGCCGGTAGTAGGTGGACCTTGGCGCCCCCTCTCACGACGACGGGTCTGTATCCTTCTGTCGATCCTGACAGTCAGTGCGATGGCTTCATCAAGAGTGGAAGGCAGTTCATGGGAGACCAACTCGTCCTTGATATAGTCAGCCAAACTATGGAAGAACGCGTCCACCAACGATGGTGTGTTCCAAGAACTTCGTCTAGCCAGGGTTCGGAAGTCGATGGAATGGTCTGCGACTGTACGTCTGCCTTGTCGAATACTGAACAGTTCACGAGACGCCTCTGCGGTTGGTGAATCCAGGTCAAACACCTTCAGCATCTCCTCAGCAAACAGGTCGAAGGTTGCACATGCGGGGGTTTGACGTTCGAACTCTGCTGTTCCCCAGAGTCGAGCTCGGCCCGTCAGGTGAGTGATGGCATACCCAACTTTAGCCCCCTCCGTGGCGAAGGTCCTTGGCTGCAAGGAGAACTGAAGTCGGCAGCTAGTCAGGAATGGCCGGACCTGGGTTGAATCGCCGTTGAACCGCTCAGGGTTTCCAATCTTGGGTTCCGGAGCAGCGGCTGCAATGACCGGGGCAGGTAACTCGGGGGCAGGGCTGGTGGGCAGACTGGCTGGGGTAAGGTTGGTGAGGAGTTGAATGATCATGGCGAGTTGTTGTTGCTGCTGCTGGAACTGCTGCTCATGCTCATCGGTTTCCATGTCGGGGAAAGTGTGCGCTGAGTCCATAATGGTCAGATCGTACTGTCACGGTTCAGACAGACGACCAGAGGACCACAATTGCGTCACACCAGAAAGTTTATTAAAACTTAAGGGAAAAGGGAAGTAGGGAGTGAATGAAGGCTCCAGGGGTAACAGGGATCCCGTCCAATGTGCTGGGTCTGTGCCCCCCCCAGTGGCAGCGATGCGTCCTATGAAGCCGGTGGTGGGTGGTCCAGAAGTCCTGGGGGGGGGAGACACAGACACAACAGGGCGGAATGAAACAAGGCAGCAGTACAGTTCAAGGGAAATCCAAAATACGTAGTAGCAAGGCAGAAGGCTGGTCAGAGTTACCGGGATTGAAGAGTAGTCAGGAGTCGTTAAGGCAGAAGCAGGTCTGGATCTCATGGGGCAGAAGAGTATCCAAAAATCAGGCAGGTCCGGGGTCACAAAACCAGGGTGAGCCAGAAGCGCGAGCAAACAGGTTCCGGGTGTGAGCTTTGCAGACGATCTGACACCGGAGAGCTGAAAGACAGGGCCTTAAATACTGGGAGAGGTAGTGGGTAATGCAGCGCAGCTGGCAGAGTAATTAGAGCAGAGCAGAGCAGGGACAGGTGGAGCTAGTTAGGCTGAGTAGAGAGAGTGGAGAGCAGAGTGGAAGAAAATTAAGGTGGTAACCCGGTGGAGTGAGAGGCTCATGACAATATCCGCGGGGTAGACGGGTTTAGGGTCATTAAATATTGTGTGGCTGAAGGGCGGGTGGGTGGAGGGCGGGTTGAATAAAGAGAAGCAATTATTTAAAAGATCCATAAATGTACAGTGCATTCAGAAAGTATTCAGACCCCTTGACTTTTAACACATTTTGTTACGTTACAGCCTTATACTAAAATTGATTACATTAGTTTTTTCCCTCATCAATCGACACACAATACCCCATAATGACAAAGCGAAAACAGGTTTTTAGACATTTTTGCAAATGTATTTAAAATAAAAAACAGAAATACCTTATTTATATAAGTTTTCAGACCCTTTGCTATGAGACTCGGAATTGAGCTCAGGTGCATCCTGTTTCCACTGAGCATCCTTGAGATGTTTCTACAACTTGATTGCCGGGGCGGCAGGTAGCTTAGTGGTTAAGAGCGTTGTGCCAGTAACCGAAAGGTCGCTGGTTCTAATCCCCGAGCCGACTAGGTGAAAAATCTGTCGATGGCCCTTGAGCAAGGCACTTAACCCTAATTGCTCCTGTAAGTCGCTCTGGATAAGAGCGTCTGCTAAATGACGAAAATGTAAAATGATTGGAGTCCACCTGTGGTAAATTCAATTGATTGGACATGAATTGGAAAGGCACACATCTGTCTATATAAGGTCCCACAGTTGACAGTGCATGTCAGAGCAAAAACCAAGCCATGAGGTCAAAAGGAATTGTCCGTAGAGCTCAAAGACAGGATTGTGTTGAGGCACGGATCTGGGGAAGGGTACCAAAATATTTTGCAGCACTGAAGGTCCCCAACAACACAGTGGCCTCCATCATTCTTAAATGGAAGAAGTTTGGAACCACCAAAACTCTTCCTAGTGCTGGCCGCCCGGCCAAACTGAGCAATCTGTGGGGATGGGAAAACCTTCCAGAAGGACAACCATCTCTGCAGCACTCCACCAATCAGGCATTTATGGTAGAGTGGCCAGACGGAAGCCACTCCTCAGTAAAACGCACATGAAAGCCCGCTTGGAGTTTGCCAAAAGGCACCTAAAGGAATCTCAAACCATGACAAACAATATTCTCTGGTCTGATGAAACCAAAATTGAACTCTTTGGCCTGAATGCCAAGCATCACGTCTGGAGGAAACCTGGCACCATACCTATGGTGATGCATGGTGGTGGCAGCATCATGCTGTGGGGCTGTTTTTCTGCGGAAAGGACTGGGAGACTAGTCAGGTCCAAACACACCAAGACAGTCGTGAAGAGGGCACGACAACGCCTATTCCCCCTCCGACTGCACTGTCGGAGCTAGAAGCACAAGCATTTCGCTACACCCGCAATAACATCTGCTAAACACGTGTATGTGACAAATAAAATGTGATTTGATTTAATTTGATTTGAGACTGAAACGATTTGGCATGGGTCCTCAGATCCTCAAAAGGTTATACAGCTGCATCATCGAGAGCATCCTGACTGGTTGCATCACCGCCTGGTATGGCAACTGCTCAGCCTAAGACAGCAAGGCACTACAGAGGGTTGTGCATTCGGCCCAGTACATCACTGGGGCCAAGCTTCCTGCCATCCAGGATCTCTATACCAGGCGGTGTCAGAGGAAGGCCCTAAAAATGGCCAAAGACTCTAGCCACCCTAGTCATAGACTGTTCTCTCTGCTACCACATGGCAAGCAGTACCGGAGCACCAAGTCTAGGTCCAAAAGGCTTCTTAACACTCCTGAACAGCTAATCAAATGGCTACCCAGACTATTTAAATTGTTGGTTAAGGGCTTGTAAGTAAGCATTTCACTGTAAGGCCTACACCTGTTGTATTCGGCGCATGTGACAAATACAAATTTATTTGATTTGATTTGATCGAGGGAAAGATGAACGGAGTAAAGTACAGAGAGATCCTTGATGAAAACCTGCTCCAGAGCTCTCAGGACCTCAGACTGGGGCGAAGGTTCACCTTCCAACAGGACAACGACCCTAAGCACAAAGCCAAGACAATGCAGGAGTGGCATCGGGACAAGTCTCTTGAACCCGATCGAACATCTCTGGAGAGACCTGAAAATAGCTTTGCAGCAAATGCTCCCCATCCAACCTGACAGAGCTTGAGAGTATCTGCAGAGAAGAATGGGAGAAACTCCCCAAATACAGGTGTTCCAAGCTTGTAGTGTCATACCCAAGAAGACTCAAGGATGTAATCGCTGCCTAACGTGCTTCAACAAAGTACTGAGTTAAGGATTTGAATACTTTTTATTTTATTTTTATAAATTTGCAAAAATATTTAATCATAATACATTCCGAATGCTCTGTATAATTATTCTGCAAATTATGTAGGCTACAGTCCCTTGCAAAAGTATTCATCCCCCTTGGCATTTATCCTATTTTGTTGCCTTACAACCTGGAATTAAAATGGATTTTTGGGGGGTTTGTATCATTTGATTTACACAACATGCCTACCACTTTGAAGATGCAAAATATTTTTTGTGTGAAACAAACAAGAAATAAGACAAAAAATACACAAAACTTGAGCATGCATAATTATTCACCCCCCCCCCCCCCCAAAGTCAATACTTTGTAGAGCCACCTTTTGCAGCAATTACAGCTGCAAGTCTCTTGGGGTATGTCACTATAAGCTTGGCACAACTAGCCGCTGGGATCTTTGCCCATTCTTCAAGGCAAAACTGCTCCAGCTCCTTCAAGTTGGATGGGTTCCGCTGGTGTACAGCAATCTTTAAGTCATACCACAGATTCTCAATTGGATTGAGGTCTGGGCTTTGACTAGGCTACTCCAAGACATTAAAATGTTTCCCCTTAAACCACTCAAGTGTTGCTTTAGCAGTATGCTTAGGGTCATTGTCTTGCTGGAAGGTGAACCTCCGTCCCAGTCTCAAATCTCTGGAACAGGTTTCTCTCAAGAATTTCCCTGTATTTAGCGCCATCCATCATTCCTTCAATTCTGACCAGTTTCCCAGTCCCTGCCGATGAAAAACATCCCCACAGCATGATGCTGCCACCACCATGCTTCACTGTGGGGATGGTGTTCTCGGGGTGATGAGAGGTGTTGGGTTTGCGCCAGACATAGCGTTTTCCTTGATGGCCAAAAAGCTCAATTTTAGTCTCATCTGACCAGAGTATGTTTGGGGAGTCTCCCACATGCCTTTTGGTGAACACCAAACGTGTTTGCTTATTTATTTCTTTAAGCAATGGCTTTTTTCTGGCCACTCTTCAGTAAAGCCCAGCTCTGTGGAGTGTACAGCTTAAAGTGGTCCTATGGACAGATACTCCAATCTCCGCTGTGGAGTTTTGCAGCTCGTTCAGGGTTATCTTAGGTCTCTTTGTTGCCTCTCTGATTAATGCCCTCCTTGCCTGGTCCGTGAGTTTTGGTGGGCGGCCCTCTCTTGGCAGGTTTGTTGTGGTGTCATATTTTTCCCATGTTCAAGGTTTCGGATATCTTTTTTTAACCCAACCCTGATCTGTACTTCTCCACAACTTTGTCCCTGACCTGTTTGGAGAGCTCCTTGGTCTTCTTGGTACCGCTTGCTTGGTGGTGCCCCTTGCTTAGTGGTGTTGCAGACTCTGGGGCCTTTCAGAACAGGTGTATATATACTGAGATCATGTGACAGATCATGTGCACACAGGTGGACTTTATTTAACTAATTATGTGACTTCTGAAGGTAATTGGTTGCAGCAGATCTTATTTAGGGGCTTCATAGCAAAGGGGGTGAATACATATGCACACACCACTTTTCCGTTATTCATCTTTTTGAATTTTTTGAAACAAGTTTTTTTTCTTCATTTCACTTCACCAATTTGCACTATTTTGTGTATGTCCATTATATGAAATCGAAATAAAAATCTATTTAAATTACAGGTTGTAATGCAACAAAATAGGAAAAAAGCAAAGGGGGATGAATACCTTTGCAAAGCACTGTATTTAGTCTTCTAGGGCAACATATAATGACAAAAGAGAAGATACATGTAGGCTATCTACTTATAGACAAGTTGACTAACAAATAGCCTCCCAAAATGTCAGAAATTATAAGCAGAAACAAATCTAAATCAGGCCAAAATAAATCATGCACCCCCTGTCATAAAATCGTTCTGCCATCTTTGACTGTAGCGCATTTTTTATATTTGCGGGTTAGGGTTGGGTGCGGGCCTCAGATTTTCACTTTATCACATATAGTCGGGAGGTTGCGGATGGGTTATTAGCAATTGCGGGCAGGGGTGCGGATGAACGAACAGCTGACCCGCGCAACATTACCACAGGGGTAGCTGGATCAAAGCAGGCACAAACAAAAAACAATAGAAAAACAAGCAAACAAACGAAAAAAAACATTGGTGTCTGAGCTGTGACGAGAGGCCTGAGTTGTTCTTCTTCTATGTATTGTGTTCTAAATCTTTTGAGGAACTCAGTGGTGTTTGTGTCCTGTGGGGGAGTGGTGGTGCTACAGTTATGGGACCTGTTCTCAGAAGCTGGAGCTGGAGCAGGTAGAGGGAAACCATGTGTGGGAGACACACCTTCCCCAAGTTCACTCACTTTCCTCAAAGTTAGAAAACAAACCCTGCCGAGCACAGTGCTCCCTCAGAGCAGCAGTCACACAGAAAAGGAACTGCCAAATGCCACATCAATGACACTACACATTAATGGCACGTCACGTATCAGCCTCAGAAGTGGATTACATCGTACTGCAGCATTCGACACTACAGGTTCCCTGTTTGTTTGTTTGTTTGTTTTCTGTGTCTCCTTCCCTTCTTGTGAGACAATTGCCACAGTAACGGAGCAGTGAACTGCACCATCTCAATCCCCTGCTGATAGTGTGTTTGTGTCCTTCTGTGTTTGTGTGTGTGTCAGTGTGTCTGTATGTCTGTGAGTCTGTGCATGCTTGTGTGTGTGTGTGTGTAAGTCTGTGTGTGTGTGTGTGTGTGTGTGTGTGTGTGTGTGTGTGTGTGTGTCTGTGTGTGTGTGTGTGTGTGTGCATGTGTGCATGCGTGTGTATGTGAGGAAAGGAGCTTAGTAAGGTTCAATATTCTGCTAGCCGTGGTAGACAGGTCTGGCTTTGCAGGTATTATCTTTTATGTGGTATCAGTGTCTGCTCACCTGGTTTCACACAGCGACACTGAGCACTGGCAAAGCCCCTGTCTCAACCCCTGGGAAGGCTGTCCTCTCCCACAGCCCCCATTTACCAAGCGGACCTGGGAGAACATTATAGAGATGCTATGGGGATCGGCAGAGTGTGTGTTCAAGCATGTGTAGGTGTGTGTTGTTGCTGTGTCCTTCCATGTGTGTGTGTGTGTGTGTGTGTGTGTGTGTGTGTGTGGCTGTGGCTATGTATGTGTGATAGATTATATATTTTTGCCTGAAGATAAAGAGTGGAGAGGGAGAGAAGGGTCATAATTATAGCTCAGCTGTTGAAGGGGGCCAGAGGGTGCTAGCACATTACGAATGGCGACTATAACCTGTGTGCTGCTCTAATAATCATGATCATTAGTACAGCCATAAACGTGTAGAACAGAAAATTAAATCAGCGTTCATGACCATAAGCCAGAGGCTGCTTAAATAATCAGAGCAATGACCTTAATTTCACTGCCATGGTAATGGTCAAACTAACGCTGCCTATGGGCAAGAATAGAAGGGT
Organism: Coregonus lavaretus; assembly: GCF_964263955.1. Lineage (NCBI taxonomy): Eukaryota > Metazoa > Chordata > Actinopteri > Salmoniformes > Salmonidae > Coregonus > Coregonus lavaretus. The sequence goes on along the minus strand of NC_139996.1, from coordinate 35,404,083 downwards.
AGTATTCTTTACCACCACTTAGAGCTGTAGGCTCCACAGTATCTTGCTGCAGCAGTGAGAGAGAGCACAACAAAGTCTTGGAGACCCGCCCTGGAAGAAGCAGAAATGTATTTGTTTTTCTCTCTCTCTCTCTCTCTCTGTTGGCTGTAACTCTATCAACAGAGAGAAGAGAGAAAATGTGAAGCCAAGACCACACATTGAGAGCTAAAGTCTGTCTGACGTATCAAGTCTGTTACAGGATCCACTTCAGAGAGGGCTGCTTTCTCTGTGAGAGGAACAAACAGGCTGGAGCTTCTCTCATGCCTCCCCCAGGAGGCAGTAAACAGACAGGAGCCTTCCAGCTGTTCACACACAGTCAAAGTAGCAGTCTACACTTCTAAGTGTTCAGACACAGAGCAGCCTATAGGAGCTGGGACACTTCTAAGTGTTCAGACACAGAGCAGCCTATAGGAGCTGGGACACGTCTAAGTGTTCAGACACAGAGCAGCCTATAGGAGCTGGGACACTTCAAAGTGTTCAGACACAGAGCAGCCTATAGGAGCTGGACACTTTAGGATAAGACAGGCACATTACTCTCGCATCTGTGATCTGTCAAATCCATCCCTTCTGCAGGGAGAGGACAGATGTGGATCGTGCCTTAGTTCCAGTGAGTCATAGACCGTCGTACAGTCATAGACTGTCATACATCCCTAAGCACGTCTGTATGTACAGTCGTGGTCAAACGTTTTGAGAATGACACAAATACAAATTTTCACAAAGTCTGCTGCCTCAGTTTTGATGATGGCAATTTGCATATACTCCAGAATGTCATGAAGAGTGATCAGATGAATTGCAATTAATTTGCCATGAAAATGAACTTAATCCCCAAAAAACATGTCCACTGCATTTCAGCCCTGCCACAAAAGGACCAGCTGCCATCATGTCAGTGATTCTCTCGTTAACACAGGTGAGAGTGTTGACGAGGACAAGGCTAGAGATCACTCTGTCATGCTGATTGAGTTAGAATAACAGACTGGAAGCTTTAAAAGGAGGGTGGTGCTTGAAATCATTGTTCTTCCTCTGTTAACCATGGTTACCTGCAAGGAAACACGTGCCGTCATCATTGCTTTACACAAAATGGGCTTCACAGGCAAGGATATTGCTGCTAGTAAGATTGCACCTAAATCAACCATTTATCGGATCATCAAGAACTTCAAGGAGAGAGGTTCAATTGTTGTGAAGAAGGCGTCAGGGTGCCCAAGAAAGTCCAGCAAGCGCCAGGACCGTCTCCTAATGTTGATTCAGCTGCGGGATCGGGGCACCACCAGTGCAGAGTTTGCTCAGGAATGACAGCAGGCAGGTGTGAGTGCATCTGCACGCACAGTGAGGCGAAGACTTTTGGAGGATGGCCTGGTGTCAAGAAGGGCAGCAAAGAAGCCACTTCTCTCCAGGAAAAACTTCAGGGACAGACTGATATTCTGCAAAAGGTACAGGGATTGGACTGCTGAGGACTGGGGTAAAGTCATTTTCTCTGATGAATCCCCTTTCCGATTGTTTGGGGCATCCGGAAAACACCTTGTCCGGAGAAGACAAGGTGAGCCCTACCATCAGTCCTGTGTCATGCCAACAGTAAAGCATCCTGAGACCATTCATGTGTGGGGTTGCTTCTCAGCCAAGGGAGTGGGCTCACTCACAATTTTGCCTAAGAACACAGCCATGAATAAAGAATGTTACCAACACATCCTCCGAGAGCAACTTCTCCCAACCATCCAAGAACAGTTTGGTGATGACCAATGCCTTTTCCAGCATGATGGAGCACCTTGCCATAAGGCAAAAGTGATAACTAAGTGGCTCGGGGAACAAAACAAAACTTGTGGTCGATCCTCAAGAGGCGGGTGGACAAACAAAAACCCAAAAATTCTGACAAACTCCAAGCTTTGATTGTGCAAGAATGGGCTGCCATCAGTCAGGATGTGGCCCAGAAGTTAATTGACAGCATTCCAGGGCGGATTGCAGAGGTCTTGAAAAAGAAGGGTCAACACTGCAAATATTGACTCTTTGCATAAACTGTCAATAAAAGCCTTTGACACTTATGGAATGCTTGTAATTATACTTCAGTATACCATAGTAACATCTGACAAAAATATCTCATAACACGGAAGCAGCAAACTATGTGAAGACCAATACTTGTGTCATTCTCAAAACTTTTGACCATGACTGTATGTCTCTCTCTCTCTCTCTCTCTCTCTCTCTCTCTCTCTCTCTCTCTCTCTCTCTCTCTCTCTCTCTCTCTTTCCTTCTCACTCACTCTCTCTCCTGGGAAGGAAGGTGTTAACATCTTGTCATGGTGGCAGAGGCAAATGGAGGGATTTATCTCAACTCCTTAGATGGCATGGGCATAATTGCTGGAAAATGTCACCACGGTTGATTACCACCGATTTGTACTTCTGCGAAAGGAAACCAACTAAAAAAGGCCCCTTGATGAGTGAATATTTAATGAGGCACCACATGGTAATGTGGCTCTCACACACCACTCAACATGCACATTTCTGGAAAAATATTAAGTTCCTCTAAAGTGGAATGCAGACAAATATTCTGCGCGTGACTTTCATTAGCCCGGCTAAAAACCACTTTCATAACTACACCAAAGTTAACACACTGCTGTCGGTGTGGATGGTGAGTTGGGTGAGGACGCTGGGTAGGTAGAGCAAGGAGTGAACTGTAGTGTTCAGAGCACTTTTGTCCTCTACAGTATGTGCATGCTAATTTTAGTGTGGTGTTGATGCCGGCCAGTCCCAGCTGGGTGTGTCAGTGTGGCAGGGTGTGATATGAAGGATAAGGCCTCCCTCTGAGAGACTAATGAAACAGTCAACGACGCTGAGAGCTGTCTGTTTGTCTGTTCGTCTGCTGTTACTGAACAGTGTGATACTCACACAAAACTAATTCACAGGCCATACACATATTATTACTGTAAGTGTTGAACACAAGACCACAAACTGAAAAGAATTATAGCACATACACTTTTGAAATAGTGTATGACAGAGAGTGAGACAGACATACATCCTGAGAAACAGACAGAGAGACAGACAGACACACAGACAAGCCGACAGACAGACATACTGTACATCCTCACAAACCATCAGATAGACACTAGCTGCAGTGCAGAGGTGTGGAAATCAGATGCCAGGTTCATTTCCCTGATGATAGTCCTCCTGTGTATGTTTCAATGAGGCACTTGACCAGCCTAACTTCACACTTCATCTTAATTCATATCCACCTGTTAGGATAAATAATATGTAAAACTGTATAGCACGGAGGGTAAAGGCATCTGCTGAGCTACAAGATGGGAATACTAATGCACAAGAATAGACTAATAGTTAGGAAAACAGCTCACGTCTGCCAACTGAGCAACAGCACAACAATTTGTCTGCTGCCATGCAGCTCCATTCTTTAGCTGCATTGATTTTCACGCTGGGGCAATCTGATATCAATCAATATTCAGAATTAGACCATCCCAAAATATCCTCATCACCACCATGTGATATTAACTCTTAAAACCCTCTAGTATGAATCTAAGGTTGTAAGATTCATTTCAGCAACATTATGTTACCTAGAATGTTTTGAGTGACCCCCAGGACAAGCCAGATTGCTGACAGAACAGCAGGTTGATGTTTATTTTTATGAGTCTTGTCCTGGAGGCATTTCCCCTTAGACAGGCCAACTGCAAAGTCAAAATTGGCTATATTGTTAAAATTCATTACAACAAAAATGTGCTTTTTGGTCTTAATTTGAAGTTAGTTAGGCATTAGGGTTAGCAGTATGGTTAAGGTTAGGGTTAAGGTTAAAATGAGATTTTATGACTTTGTGGCTGTGCCAGCTAGTGACCACTCTGAAAAGCTGCCTCCAGAACAAGATTCATGACGACAGAAAACACAGCAAATTTTAACAAGGCAACAATTTCAGTGGCATACTGCAAAGCCTATAGTAAGTACCTGGTAGTTGATGTGTTTCCATGGACCCACAGACCCCATAGGTTTATGTGAACCACCACTGAACTACCACTCTATACCCTGCACACAACAGACACATCATCACTATGTGTCACATTCAATTGGGAGGCTATACTGACTGAATATGGATGTGCTTTCCCTGCTCTAAACGCCAGTCATGAAAATTTCATAATGATCTGCCAATTATAATTTTCATTTTTTCACACACATGAAAGGAGATGAGAGAACTGATGGAATCTATACTTCAAATACTTTCCCTTAGCATGTATTTTTCTCTATTTTACTGGAACTCTCTTTTTTCCCTATTATTTTTCTACCATCACTGAAAAGGCGATTTCAAGTGGTTCTTACTTTCAAGCACAGGGGAAGACAGTTTAAGACATTGAAATATAATCCAGAAGATTCTATTGGATTCTATTTCAATGGTTTAAGACGGATGTATAAATGTGTTAGCAGGCGTTGAATAGAGATTTCACGGCTGTTTCAGAATTGCTCAGTCTCAGAAGGTCATATATTTTCAGGGTCAAGATAGCAAGGAGCAAAGTAGCAATATTTTTAAAAACATTTTTAAAAAATAATACAAATTGACACCCATCATCTGTTGAGTGTGGTAATGGAGAGAAGGGACATATTACAGCAGACATGATGGGTACTGAGAGAGCACATTATTTACTTTATATCACTTCAGATAAGAAGCCTAAATGTCACCTGCATGGAAATATTCCCCTATGTCAAACAAATATCCTTCAGAGTTTCTCCAGCATCCTTCAGTCTCTAATAGCATTGTACAAAATAAATTACTAAATAGATTTAATTAATTAATAAGAGGTATTAGGGAAATCAAACATGCAGATTTGACACGCTTCATCTTGAATAAACAATTTGTGGACTAAGCTCATTAATGATACAGCACTCTTTGTCTTTAATTATATTAGTGGGGGGTGAGGATGGAGAGACAGGATGGGGGGTCTTTGTGCCTCTTAGGAGGGAACCTCAGTAGTGTCTGACTGCACCCAGGCACCCACACCCCTAATCTATCTGAAACCAAACAATTGCTGCCTAATAATCAACTTATGTTGTCTGGATGACTGTGCATGAGGCAATGCCAACTTTATGACAGCAGATAATCACCAGTGTTGGAATATTGCAGCTTTCATGACAAGTGTTATGGTCTTCTGTTCATTGAGAATGGAGCTATCTGGGAGAAATGTTAGATGGGTCGTTCCACGAAAAGAGTGTATTTTATAACCCTTTGATATTTTAAGTAGAAATTGTGCACCAATATAGATTTTTAAAAGTCTGCTATATTAAACGAAGGGCCCTTTAATATAGACCACATGGATAATTCAATAAAGACTTGCTAAAGTGCAAAAAATTCTGCATTTTGACATGTCCCTCCGTGCACCCTCTGCGACTTCTAGGATGATTTTACCCACTTAACCCCAACATTTCTCCGAAGTTTTCACTATCATTGTAAAGCCCTAGTTATTTTGTTGCTTTGACGAAGTCATTTCTGAAGATTATAATTTATTTTATGTGATTAGTGATTCATTTATGTCTGTCCCTCATTTTAAGGTCACCCTTGTCACATGAACAGAACTCTCGTTTTTAATATGGTGAAGCTTTTTTGTGGTGGAAATCTGAGCAGGTCAAGCATAACAAGTCAACCCTGTTACCCATAGATAGACAGGCTAGAAATGTTTTAACAATTTCAATTTATTTGTGAAGCTTGCATTCAATTGCCACTCCCTGTTGCACACAACAAACTTCCATTAACCTGTCACAACGGGATTTATGGATGATTTCAGATTAAATCATCAACCCTGTTTCGGTCAATCCTGTTACTGTTAACCCTGTTAATTTATTTGGCACTTAATAGGCTAATATACAGTGGGGGGAAAAAGTATTTCGTCAGCCACCAATTGTGCAAGTTCTCCCACTTAAAAAGATGAGAGAGGCCTGTAATTTTCATCATAGGTACACATCAACTATGACAGACAAAATGAGAATTTTTTTTCCAGAAAATCACATTGTAGGATTTTTAATGAATTTATTTGCAAATGATGGTGGAAAATAAGTATTTGGTCAATAACAAAAGTTTCTCAATACTTTGTTATATACCCTTTGTTGGCAATGACACAGGTCAAACGTTTTCTGTAAGTCTTCACAAGGTTTTCACACACTGTTGCTGGTATTTTGGCCCATTCCTCCATGCAGATCTCCTCTAGAGCAGTGATGTTTTGGGGCTGTCGCTGGGCAACACAGACTTTCAACTCCCTTCAAAGATTTTCTATGGGGTTGAGATCTGGAGACTGGCTAGGCCACTCCACGACCTTGAAATGCTTCTTACGAAGCCACTCCTTCGTTGCCCGGGCGGTGTGTTTGGGATCATTGTCATGCTGAAAGACCCAGCCACGTTTCATCTTCAATGCCCTTGCTGATGGAAGGAGATTTTCACTCAAAATCTCACGATACATGGCTCCATTCATTCTTTCCTTTACACGGATCAGTCGTCCTGGTCCCTTTGCAGAAAAACAGCCCCAAAGCATGATGTTTCCACCCCCATGCTTCACAGTAGGTATGGTGTTCTTTGGATGCAACTCAGCATTCTTTGTCCTCCAAACACGACGAGTTGAGTTTTTACCAAAAAGTTATATTTTGGTTTCATCTGACCATATGACATTCTCCCAATCCTCTTCTGGATCATCCAAATGCACTCTAGCAAACTTCAGACGGGCCTGGACATGTACTGGCTTAAGCAGGGGGACACGTCTGGCACTGCAGGATTTGAGTCCCTGGCGGCGTAGTGTGTTACTGATGGTAGGCTTTGTTACTTTGGTCCCAGCTCTCTGCAGGTCATTCACTAGGTCCCCCCGTGTGGTTCTGGGATTTTTGCTCACCGTTCTTGTGATCATTTTGACCCCACGGGGTGAGATCTTGCGTGGAGCCCCAGATCGAGGGAGATTATCAGTGGTCTTGTATGTCTTCCATTTCCTAATAATTGCTCCCACAGTTGATTTCTTCAAACCAAGCTGCTTACCTATTGCAGATTCAGTCTTCCCAGCCTGGTGCAGGTCTACAATTTTGTTTCTGGTGTCCTTTGACAGCTCTTTGGTCTTGGCCATAGTGGAGTTTGGAGTGTGACTGTTTGAGGTTGTGGACAGGTGTCTTTTATACTGATAACATGTTCAAACAGGTGCCATTAATACAGGTAATGAGTGGAGGACAGAGGAGCCTCTTAAAGAAGAAGTTACAGGTCTGTGAGAGCCAGAAATCTTGCTTGTTTGTAGGTGACCAAATACTTATTTTCCACCATAATTTGCAAATAAATTCATTAAAAATCCTACAATGTGATTTTCTGGAGAAAAAAAAATCTCAATTTGTCTGTCATAGTTGCCGTGTACCTATGATGAAAATTACAGGCCTCTCTCATCTTTTTAAGTGGGAGAACATGCACAATTGGTGGCGACTAAATACTTTTTCCCCCCACTGTACTTACTATAGTATTTTTATTTTACCTCTTGAGATGGGAAAACTTGTTTTTATTAACTTGAACATGTGGTCTTTATGACAGAATGAAATCAAACATTTTTTTTTTACCAAGCTGCACTTCTCAAAAGGCACCTTTGTTGGAATTACCAAGATGTTGTATTCATTTTGGGCTGACTCAGTCAGGTCCAAAATAATTTGCATCATTAATTAAGATGAGGAAAAAAGACTGTATAACATATATTATACAAATACTGAGCTATATTGTATGCTCCAAAAATTTTGAACATTATATTATTTTATACTAATACAATTGCTCAGAGAAATATATTTTGTTTAACAAGTAATACATTCGTTTCTCAAAAAGATAAGGGTCTAAATGATTGGCATGATTGGATACCTCACTTTGCGAAGATAACAGCAATCAGCCTTTTTCTAAAATGTTTTATGAGATTGGAGAACACATTGGGAGGGATCTTAGATCATTCCTCCATACAGAATATTTCCAGATCCTTGTTATCCTTCCTCTGCGCTTATGGACTGCCCTCACCAATTCAAACCACAGGTTTTCAATGGGGTTCAAGTCCGGAGACTGAGATGGCCAATGCAAAATGTTGACTTTGTGGTCAATTGGGCTCCTGAGTGGCGCAGTGGTCTAAGGCACTGCATCTCACTGCTTGAGGCGTGTGTCACTACAGACCCCCTGGTTTGATTCCAGGCTGTATCACAACCGGCTGTGATTGGGAGTCCCATAGGGCGGCGCACAATTGGCCCAGCGTTGTCCGGGTTTGGCCGGTGTAGGCCGTCATTGTAAATACGAATTTGTTCTTAACTGACTTGCCTAGTTAAATAAAGGGAAAATAAAAATGTCTTTGTGGATTTTGATGTGTGCTTGGGGTTATTGTCTTGCTGGAAGATGCACTTTAAGCCAAGCTTCAGCCTCCTGGCAGAAGCAACCAGGTTTTTGGCTAAAATGTCCTGGTTCTAGGTAAAGTTCATGATGCCGTTGACCTTAACATGGGCCCCAAGACCAGTGGAAGCAAAATAGCCCCATAACATCAAAGATCCACCATCATAATTTACAGTAGGTATGGGGTTCTTTTCTGCTTATGCATCCTTATTTTGATGCCAAACCCACCACTGGTGTGCGTGGCCAATGAGCTCTATTTTCATGTAATCTGACCATAGCACCGGTTCCAAGTCAAGTGCCAATGCCGTTCAAACTTTTGTTGGATGACATGAAAATAGAGCTCTTTGGCCATTATTACTTGTTAAACTAAATGCTTTAAAATTGTATAAAATAATATAATTTCCCAAAAAATGTGCATACAATATAGCTCAGTATTTGTTTTATTTATTTTATACAGTCTTTTTTGCTATTCTTTATCAATGGTGCCAATAATTTTGGACCTGAGTATATGTCTGCAAAATTCACATTTTCGCACACATATCCCATTGACATCGATGAATGATCGACATGAAAGTCAGAGTTACGCACACACAAATATAAAATATGACCTATAGGATTATCATATAGGGCTGCTCATATAACCATAACAGGCTGTGTTTACACCAATCCATGTGCTCACTCATGGCATGATTAATACATCATTTACTTTTTGGTGTAATAGCACCTGATGGTAATCCCTCTTGTTGACAGAATGATCAGTTACCATGGTGACAGTGTAATGAGTGTCTGGCTAGTCTTGCTTATGGCTAGTGTACTGTCATTAAGCCCAATGCTACGCTGGCTTTGTCCAAAGCCCTGTGGGCTGCACCCAGTTCCTGCCTGGGAAATGCTCCGGCATGTTTATTGATCCTACAGCATTCTACTCACCAAGAGGAGAGGCTTCCTATAATGTCATCATGCCAGGGAACATAGTCTGTAATGGCCCTCATGGATACCACACAGCAGCTTTCATGCTCTCCTCTCTAACACCCTCACTACAGCTATTCTTTCCTCATCCTTCGCTCCCTCATTCCTTTACTCCATCTCTCTTTTTCTCTCTCTTTTCTTTCATCGAAATTCAGGGCTTTGAGTCACACGGCTGATGAGACACAGATAATCAGATTTCTCACAAAATGCACAGTGCGGCGCAGTGGCCTGGTGGTATGTGGCGGTTCGAGGGGCTCTGTCAGGGAGCGGGCGGGGGGACGAGGGCGGTGGATGAGTTGCAGCTTTCCTTTGCTAGGGGAATATGCATATCTTGGAGGCCCAGAGCCCACAGCTCTTATCACAGCCATTCATCAACCTCCCTGAGAGGCTGCTGTAGCTCCACAAGACACTATAGTACCAGCCCTGGGAGAGCTAAGGAGCAGAGAGCAGGGCCATCAGCCTCTCTCTCTCTCTCTCTCTCTCTCTCTCTCTCTCTCTCTCTCTCTCTCTCTCTCTCTCTCTCTCTCTCTCTCTCTCTCATCTCTCTCTCTCTCTCTCTCTCTCTCTCTCTCTCTCTCTCTCTCTCTCTCTCTCTCTCTCTCTCTCTCTCTCTCTCTCTCTCTCTCTCTCTCTCTCTCTCTCTCTCTCTCTCTCTCTCTCTCTCTCTCTCTCTCTCTCTCTCTCTCTCTTTCTCTAAGAGAAATGAGACAGAGGAGTACATGTGCCCTGTGCCATGTTAACCTCCACAGCATGTCTGATAGCTTGCCTCCAGTCCTCCAGTCCTTGGCTGCTCCTCTCTGCTCTGCTGTGCTCAGGGTAAATCCCCTCTCTTAAGGCCAGTCTATGCTATTCTCATTAGTACCCACAGTGTTGAGGATGAGGCTAGCTACAGACACTCATTCCTCCACTGGCAGGTGCTTACAGCTGGACCGCTGCAGGAGAGGAGGTGCCTGTTTCTTGACCCCCCTTAGAGACAGAGATGAGTGAATCAAGACTGTTTAATGTCAATCATTTGGCCAGAGCTTTAGACTAAAAAAACTTCCAAGCAGTAGCAATCTACAGACACAAGTACTGTACAATCCTGTCTCTTCAACTTGAAGGGTGACAACTGTCAGGCATAAATAATCAAATGTGTCATGTGGTTCCTCCTTTAAGCCTCCCTACTGTGAGTAGCTATACCTTCCATAATTTACAGTGTACCTGCTAGTGCTAGTGCTCCCCACAGTTCCTGGCCACAGTGCTAATTGGCAGCAGGAGTTATTGCCATAGCCCAGGTTCCCCAGCCCTCACCTTTGTTTCCCTGAGGTGAGTCCTCTCTCTGTCTCTCTTTCTGTCTCTCTTTCTGTCTCTCTTTCTGTCTCTCTCGCTCTGTCTTTCTATCTCTCTCTCTCTCTCTCTTTCTCACTGGGGGGTTGATAAATCAGGTCTGGGCTGGCTGTGTGTGGGGAGGTTTTCTAGTAATCAGATTTTATTCGAAAACACTCTCTCTGCTGTCCCCGCAGCCATCTGCCTCCCTCCCTCCGTCCCTCCACTCCTCCTGCTATATGCTTGCCCTTTGAATGCTTGACATTATAAAGAGCATCGTAGCCACAGTGTGAACATTACAGATATGGTTATAATGTGGCCGTGATCCCTGCGGTGCCCATAATGTAAATCAAATCAAATCAAGTTTATTGGTCGCATACACAGATTTGCAGATGTTATCGCAGGTGCTGTGAAACACTTGGGTTTTTAGCTCCAACAGTGCAGTAATACATAGCAATAAATAAATAAAAACAATACTGTATATATATTTACTTAACAAAAATATAAACGCAACATGTAAAGTGTTGGTCCCATGTTTCATGAGCTGAAATAAAAGATTCCAGAACTGTTCCATACGCACAAAAATATTATTTCTCTAAAATGTTGTGCTTACATTTGTTTACATCCCTGTTAGACAGCATTTCTCCTTTGTCAAGATAATCCATCCACCTGACAGGTGTGGCATATCACGAAGCAACACAATGTCACAGATGTCTCAAGTTTTGATGGAGCGTGCAATTGGCATGCTGACTGCAAGAATGTCCACCAGAGCTGTTTTTTTCTCTAACATAAGCCACCTCCAACATTGTTTTAGAGAATTTGGCAGTAAGTCTAACCGTCGTGTTGGTGAGCGTTTTGCTGATGTCAATGTTGTGAACAGAGTGCCGCATGGTGGCGGTGGGGATATGGTATGGGCCGACATAAGCTATGGACAATGAACACAATTGCATTTTATCGATGGCTATTTGAATGCACAGAGACACTGTGATGAGATCCTGAGGCCCATTGTCGTGCCATTCATCCGCCTCCATCACCTCATGTTTTAGCATGATAATGCACAGCCCTGTGTCGCAAGGATCTGTACACAATTCCTGGAAGCTGGAAATGTCCCAGTTCTTTCATGGCCTGCATACTCACCAGACATGTCACCCATTGAGCATGTTTAGGAGTCTCTGGATCAACATGTATGAAAGCTTGTTCCAGTTCCCGACAATATCCAGCAACTTCGCACAGCCGTTGAAGAGGAGTAGGACAACATTCCACAGGCCACAATGAACAACCTCATTAACTCTATGCGAAGGAGATGTGTCACGCTGCATGAGGCAAATGGTGGTCACACCAGATCCTGACTGGTTTTCTGATCCAAGGTGTCTGTGACCAAAATATGCATATCTGTATTCCCAGTCATGTGAAATCCATAGATTAGGGCCTAATTAATTTATTTCAATTTACTTATTTCCTTATATGAACTATTTTTGTTCAGTATATACAGTACTAGTCAAAAGTTTGAACACACCTACTCATTCAAGGGTTTTTCTTTATTTTTACAATTTTCACATATGGAATCATGTACTAACCAAAAATGTGTTAAACGAATCAAAATATATTTTATATTTGAGATTCTTCAAAGTAGCCTTGATGACAGCTTCATGAGGTAGTCAGCTGGAATACATTTCAATTAACAGGTGTGCCTTGTTAAAGGTTAATTTGTGGAATTGCTTTCCTTCTTAATGCATTTGAGACAATCAGTTGTGTTGTGACAAGGTAGGGTTGGTATACAGAAGATAGCTCAAATAAGCAAATAGAAATGACAGTCCATCATTACTTTAAGACATGAAGGTCAGTCAATCCGGAAAAATGTCAAGAACTTTGAACGTTTCTTCAAGTGCGGTCGCAAAAACCATCAAGCGATATGATGAAACTGGCTCTCATGAGGACCGCCACAGGAAAGGAAGACCCAGAGTTACCTCTGCTGCAGAGGACAGGTTCATTAGAGTTACCAGCCTCAGAAATTGGCAATTAACTGCACATCAGATTGCAGCCCAAATAAATGCAAGTAACAGACACATCTCAACATCAACTGAAGCATGGAGGAGGAGGTGTGATGGTGTGGGGGTGCTTTGCTGGTGACATTGTCTATGATTTATTTAGAATTCAAGGCACAGCATGGCTACCACAGAATTCTGCAGCGATAAGCCATCCCATCTAGTTTGCGCTTCGTGGGACTATAATTTGTTTTTCAACAGGACAATGACCCAAAACACACCTCCAGGCTGTGTAAGGGCTATTTGACCAAGAAGGAGAGTGATGGAGTGCTGCATCAGATGACCTGGCCTCCACAATCACGCGACCTCAACCCAATTGAGATGGTTTGGGATGAGTTGGACCGCAGAGTGAAGGAAAAGCAGCCAACAAGTGCTCAGCATACAGTGATGGAAAAAAGTATTTGATCCCCTGCTGATTTTGTACGTTTGCCCACTGACAAAGACATGATCAGTCTATAATTGTAATGGTAGGTTTATTTGAACAGTGAGAGACAGAATAACAACAACAAAAATCCAGAAAAACACATGTCAAAAATGTTATAAATTGATTTGCATTTTAATTAGGGAAATAAGTATTTGACCCCTCTGCAAAACATGACTTAGTACTTGGTGGCAAAACCCTTGTTGGCAATCACAGAGGTCAGACGTTTTTTGTAGTTGCACACATCTCAGGAGGGATTTTGTCCCACTCCTCTTTGCAGATCTTCTCCAAGTCATTAAGGTTTAGAGGCTGACGTTTGGCAACTCGAACCTTCAGCTCCCTCCACAGATTTTCTATGGGATTAAGGTCTGGAGACTGGCTAGGCCACTCCAGGACCTTAATGTGCTTCTTCTTGAGCCACTACTTTGTTGCCTTGGCCATGTGTTTTGGGTCATTGTCATGCTGGAATACCCATCCACGACCCATTTTCAATGCCCTGGCTGAGGGAAGGAGGTTCTCACACAAGATTTGACGGTACATGGCCCCGTCCATCGTCCCTTTGATGCGGTGAAGTTCTCCTGTCCCCTTAGCAGAAAAACACCCCCAAAGCATAATGTTTCCACCTCCATGTTTGACGGTGGGGATGATGTTCTTGGGGTCATAGGCAGCATTCCTCCCAGTTTAGTTGATGCCAAAGAGCTCGATTTTGGTCTCATCTGACCACAACACTTTCACCCAGTACTCCTCTGAATCATTCAGATGTTCATTGGTAAACTTCAGACGGGCCTGTATATGTGCTTTCTTGAGCAGGGGGACCTTGCGGGCGCTGCAGGATTTCAGTCCTTCATGGCGTAGTGTGCTACCAATTGTTTTCTTGGTGACTATGGTCCCAGCTGCCTTGACATCATTGACAAGATCCTCCCGTGTAGTTCTGGGCTGATTCCTCACCATTCTCATGATCATTGCAACTCCACGAGGTGAGATCTTGCATGGAGCCCCAGGCCGAGGGAGATTGACAGTTATTTTGTGTTTCTTCCATTTGCGAATAATTGCACCAACTGTTGTCACCTTCTCACTAAGCTGCTTGGCAATGGTTTTGTAGCCCATTACAGCCTTGTGTAGGTCTACAATCTTGTCCCTGACATCATTGGAGAGCTCTTTGGTCTTGGCCATGGTGGAGAGTTTGGAATCTGATTGATTGATTGCTTCTGTGGACAGGTGTCTTTTATACAGGTAACAAGCTGAGATTAGGAGCACTCCCTTTAAGAGTGTGCTCCTAATCTCATCTCGTTACCTGTATAAAAGACACCTGGGAGCCAGAAATCTTTCTGATTGAGAGGGGGTCACATATTTATTTCCCTCATTAAAATGCAAATCAATTTATAACATTTTTGACATGCGTTTTTCTGGATTTGTTTTGTTGTTATTCTGTCTCTCACTGTTCAAATAAACCTACCATTAAAATTATAGACTGATCATTTCTTGGTCAGTGGGCAAACGTACAAAATCAGCAGGGGATCAAATACTTTTTTCCCTCACTGTATGTGGGAACTCCTTCAAGACTGTTGGAAAAGCATTCCAGGTGAAGCTGGTTGAGAGAATGGCAAGAGTGTGCAAAGCTGTCATCAAGGCAAAGGGTGGCTACTTTGTAGAATCTCAAATATAAAATATATTTTGATTTGTTTAACACTTTTTGGGTTACTACATGATTCCATGTGTGTTATTTCATAGTTTTGATGTCTTCACTATTATTCTACAATGTAGAAAATGGTAAAAATAAAGAAAAACCCTTGAATCAAACTTTTGACTGGCAGTGTATAGTAGTGGTTTCTGTGTATACTGGCAGTGTATAGTAGAAGGCCTGATTCACGCAGTCTCCTCTGAACAGTTGATGTTGAGATGTGTCTATTACTTGAACTCTGTGAAGCATTTATTTGGGCTGCCATTTCTGAGGCTGGTGGACTGTCATTTCTTCTTATTTGAGCTGTTCTTGCCATAATATGGACTTGGTCTTTTACCAAATAGGGATATCTTCTGTATACCAACCCTACCTTATCACAACACAACTGATTGGCTCAAACGCATTAAGAAGGAAAGAAATTCCACAAATTAACTTTTAACAAGGCACACCTGTTCATTGAAATGCATTCCAGGTGACTACCCCATGAAGCTGGTTGAGAGAATGCCAACATAATTGCAAAAGGGTTTTCTAATGATCAATTAGCCTTTTAAAATGATGATCTTGGATTAGCAAACACAATGTGCCATTGGAACACAGGACTGATGGTTGCTGATAATGGGCCTCTGCACGCCTATGTAGATATTCCATAAAAAATCTGCCGTTTCCAGCTACAATAGCCATTCACAACATTAACAATGTCTACACTGTATTTCTGATCAATTTTATGTTCTTTTAATGGACAAAAAAAATGCTTTTCTTTCGAAAACAAGGACATTTCTAAGTGACCCCAAACTTTTGAACGGTAGTGTATGTCAATGTGAATGAGGGGAACCCTTGGTTTACTGAGCACCCCATATCGTGCTCAATCAGCTAACTTTCTCACATTACATACACTGGATTTTACACTTATACCAGAGGTTCCTGGGAATGCCAGGATTGGCAACAAGACAAAAAGGTTGGTGAGAAATGAATTCCTTCCCTCAAGGAGGATCACGTTCCAATCCCAGCACATTTCTAACAAAACAAAGGACAAGTGGAGCGCCTCCCACAGCTGGAGGGGAGGCTGATGAGATGGAGTCGAAAGAGAGTGTGGTTTACACAAAGAACAACAGAGAAACCTCAATATGATGTGATATACCACACATGGGTAGTTGTCCACTTAGAAAAGAATCATGAACCAGGCAGGACTGTGAAGAGGTTATTGTAGAGGCCATTCACAGCTGAGTATGGGGCCATTTCCAAAATGACACTAAGGTCTCTCTTTCCTTGATACTTGGACTAGTCTGATCCTACATGAGACACAATATATCCTTGGGTACACTGATCTTAAATGGGACTGATCTGATGTACACACACAGCGCGCACACACACACACACAGCGCGCGCGCGCACACACACACACACGCTCCTTTGAGACCTGTCTTTCAAAGTCACTGAGATCTGCTAGCCATGGTAGCCAAAATAATGGGCAACTGGGCATTTTTATACATGACCCTAAGCATGATGGGATGTTAATTGCTTAATTAACTCAGGAACCACACCTGGGTGGAAGCACCTGCTTTCAATATACTTTGTATCCCTCATATCCGTTTCACATTAAGACGTTTTTCCGCCAACTTCTTTCCACATTTTCCTTATATCTAAAAGGTATTACTGGTATCAAAGCCAAAACTTTTATTTCCGGCAAACGACCCAGTAATCATTCCGGTAAAGTTCTGCCTACGGCTTAATATGAAACATTGCCATAATGTTGAGGCGGTTGATGGTTGCTAGGCTGCGCCCGTTAACTATCCTCCTGCAAGTTCTAAACTTTGCAAGGCATATCACTTCACACATCTCTTCGCATAGCCCACCACTAAGCATGCACTGTTTTCTTTACCACAACTGGATGGATACATAAAGAATTACTGTGGGAATAAATTTCACGGAATGACGATAATATTGGAAAAAAAGTAGGCTAATGCAATTGAAGGCATGTATCAAATTGTTGTCAACCAATCCTTGTATTACATTTGAAGCAATAGCCTAACTGCGTGTGGTCCCCCCACCCCACTGAATCTCCGTTTGGATATTGGTTACAATTAGAGTGCTGCTCATGATCATCTTGTCTAGTTGGCTCATTTATTAGAACATTTTACCATGTTATGTAGTTTAACAAGTGGATTGTTTTGCTCTTCACTCGCAGTCGCTTAGTAGCCTAAACCTACTCCAGACCAAAAGCCTGTGACTTGTCTCAATCAATCAATGTGATTTTGTTTCACTGAATCTCCGTCTGTATAGGCTATTTGGTTAATAGGTTTCTTGCTGGGCAAATAAGTGGAGTTGGTATAGCTAATCTATTTGTTTGTTCATCTATCACTGATCAGAAACATTTATGATGCAACAATGTAGCCTAAATCAAGTGTAGGCCTATTATTCTGCTCAATCACATATAGGCAACTCCAAAAGCCCACGGAGGTTGTGAAATATGAACGAAACTCACATGCTTTTGAAAATAGGATTGCTATTATTTTCTATCAGTATCATGATGACGGTAAGACCCTACGCCTGCTCCCTAACAAAGTGGAGTGAGAGTAGGAAAGAGATTACGTGTAATTGGGTAGGTGTGTCTTGTCTGTTTAATTAATTAAATAACAAACTAGTGATTTCATTTGGATGGTGCAGCCATGGCTGCACAGACCTGTATTATAGGCCTAATTAAACAAAAAATATGCTATTTTATTATTTTGAAAATACATTTGATTAGTCTTATGTTTCTTAGGATCTGCCTAAACGAATTAATACATTTATTTTTGATGGTGTATATTCTCAATGAATTTATTAAAACAGACGTCCACGCGCATCTGCAAACCACTACTACCACTCATCCCTGGCATGCCGGCAAGAGCATGGAAGGTATAAAAGGTGTATGCAGGCAAGAAAGTGGTAAAATTTGGCCTGTTTGTAAGGGGGTCATATAAAAAATGTGTAGGCTGAATACCGTAAATCCTAGTGAAAGCAGTATTATTTACTCAAGTGTTTCCTTTATTTTGGCAGTTACCTGTATGTCTTTAGGGTTGCCTTCCATATAACGTTATTTCAGTGCTCTTAATCTAGTTCCATGCCTGGAGCATTCCTTATCATTTAGTGATATTTTCTTCATTTCCTCTGATGCATTATGATCTCCTCTAGTGATGAATAAGAAAGGGAAGCATCCCCCCGCTTGAGAAAGATGGAGAGAAGGGAAAGCTATGGGGATGAAAGAATTTAGTAAAGCACATACCATCCCCAAGCCATGAAATCATCAGCCCTTACATGTAGAAATGCTTGAAGATACAGTAGCAGTTTCTCCATTGTTGTTTTTACAGTTCAAGGCCACTGGGGCTTAACAGATCAAAGATAAAAAGTACAAATATGTGGTGATCTTCTATACTCTTTACCACCCCCCCCCCCCATGGATCCTACAGTATGTTCTCTGTAGCATCTGTATAAATATTTTTGGATATCAACCAATGGTCTCCTAATGTGTTATGTTCAGAGAGGAAGGACATTCTTCCTTGAAAAAAGATAAGCATACATCTCCAACTCCAATTATGTGGATAATTGGGTAATATTTGGTTGAGACGTTGATCAATGCGATTATAACCTATACTCAGCCACTCAAAAAGACAGCCAAAAGTTAGTTGAATTTCTAATGTGTTATCACTATGGTTTCAACCAAATTCCAATGAAAAAACAATGTCAGATTTCTGGTTTAGCTGCCACCTAAATGTCTATCACTGCGCTTTCAAACATTGAAAAATGTAAATGGGAATACAATGTCAGATATTTTGTTGATGTATTCATTTGTTACTTATCACTGTGCTTCATCTAATAGCAGAACCAAATGACCTGGATTGCAGTTGAGATTACATTAAAAGTACATGCTGCAAGTGATCAATGCAGTTCGAGATTCTGTGCAGATTCTAACCACAATTGTGAAGATCTCCACAGACCTGTGACAACCTATGCATGCTATCTTGAACATGCACACTTAATATGATTATACAAGAAGACATTTATAGTTACAGTAACCTCATAATGTGGCCATGGATGTGTTACTAATTTTCAGGTTGAATGTTACATTAGTTTGAACTTTAGTTTACATTGAAGACTTTTTTCAAATCCAATGTATTTTCCACGTAGACTCACGTCACAATACATTTACAAATTACGTTGAAACAACGTTGATTCAACTAGTTTGTGCCCAGTGGGACAGGCCTGCTTGTAGAGGTGGGTTACCTGATCAAATATGCTTTGGATGGTAGTGCACCTTGCTGACTTTACCTGAGGCAATGCACCAAGCTGGAATCTCCTCACAATAAAGAGAATGGGAACAATAAAAAGTATACACTACCCAACAACAAACTTTTCAAATCAATACACTTTTTTTCCAGACAGCCAAATTGATTCATAACTTGAGGACTTTTATGGAGGGACGGAAGTTCACAGAAGAAATAAGGCTGTTTACAGGCACTCCCTCTGTCTTGGGTCAGTGAGGACAGAGATGGAGAGAGAAGCAGAGAGAGGAAGTGAGTGGGCGTGCAGTCTCTCTCTCTACGGCAGGCTAATGACAGCACTTTACCATAGCCACGCTGCTGAGGCACTCACTGCCACATAAAGAAGCCCTCGGCCTGATGCAGGCTCTGGATCCACACCTGGTTATTATTCCATCCTCTACCTCTCCCAGCATTTCCCACCCTCTCTTTCGCTATCTGCCTCCCTCTCTCTACTGCCCTCTCAGTCACTCCTTAGGACAGAGATAAAGTCAAACGGCTATAACAACAAAGTTTGCTTCGGAATTCTGAAAAGGTTTTTTCCCCAAATACCAATTCAAGAACATCATTATTTTAGGAGCTGTTTTGAAGCCACTTAATTATGTTTATCATGTAATCAATCTCCACGTTCATTATGGGTGTCTCAAACACACATAATCACAACCAAATGATTTAACATCTCCTGTGAGAATAAACATCGTATTAAACAAATCAACTGAGACTAGATCAACTGACTGCTGACCCAATATTTATCTCAAACCTAACTGGACCTATTGCTGTTGTAGCAGTCTGGTCTCGTTACACTGTATACATGTGAATAATCAGCTATAAACACGTGTTCGGTCAAATGCAGAGAAACACACACATCTCTCTAATGCAATAGTTAAGAAGAGCCATCGATCCACTGTACCGCTGGGTGATGAAACAGGCCAATCTAGACCTAGAAATACAAATTAAAGAAAAGGAAATCACTATCTTAGAAAAAGCCCATAAAAAATCTTTACAAAGTAAAGAAGAAAATACCATTTCTGAACTTAAGCAGGAATACAATCTTTTATTTTTGAAGAGAGCCAACAACTGCAGGTTAAACTCAAATAAAGCATACTACTTAATGGCAAATAAACCTGGTAAATACAGTACCAGTCAAAGGTTTGGACACACCTACTCATTCAAGGGTTTTTCTTTATTTTTACTATTTTCTACATTGTAGAATAATAGTGAAGACATCACAACTATGAAATAACACCAAAAAAGCACAGCTCAAATAATCAAAGAGAAACGACAGTCCATCATTACTTTAAGACATGAAGGTCAGTCAATCCGGAAAATGTCAAGAACTTTGAACGTTTCTTCAAGTGCAGTCGCAAAAACCATCAAGCGCTATGATGAAACTGGCTCTCATGAGGACCGCCACAGGAAAGGAAGACCCAGAGTTACCTATGCTGCAGAGGATAAGTTAATTACCAGCCTCAGAAATTGCAGCCCAAATAAGTGCTTCACAGAGTTCAAGTAACAGACACATCTCAACATCAACTGTTCAGAGGAGACTTCATGGTCGAATTGCTGCAAAGAAACCACTACTAAAGGACACCAATAATAAGAAGAGACTTGCTTGGGCCAACAAACACAAGCAATAGACATTAGACCGGTGGAAATCTGTCTTTTGGTCTGGAGTCCAAATTTGAAATGTTTGTTTCCAACCGCTGTGTCTTTTTGAGACACAGCGTAGGTGAACGGATGATCTCCACATCTGTAGATCCCACCGTAAAGCATGGAGGAGGAGGTGTGATGGTGTGGGGGTGCTTTGCTGGTGACACTGTCTGTGATTTATTTAGAATTCAAGGCACTCTTAACCAGCATGGCTACCACATCATTCTGCAGCGATACGCCTTCCCATCCGGTTTGGGCTTACATTTTACATTTTAGTCATTTAGCAGACACTCTTATCCAGAGCGGCTTACAGTTAGTGAGTGCATTATATATATATTTTTCATACTGGCCCCCCGTGGTAATCGAACCCACAACCCTGGCGTTGCAAGCGCCATGCTCTATCAACTGAGCTACACGGGGCCTGGAGGGCTTAGCGGGACAATCATTTGTTTTTCAACAGGACAATAACCCAACACACCTCCAGGCTATGTAAGGGCTATTTGACCAAGGAGGAGAGTGATGGAGTGCTGCATCAGATGACCTGGCTTCCACAATCCCCCGACCTCAACCCAATTGAGATGTTTTGGGATGAGTTGGACCGCAGAGTAAAGGAAAAGCAGCCAACAAGTGCTCAGAATATGTGGGAACTCCTTCAAGACTGCTGGAAAAGCATTCCAGGTTAAGCTGGTTGAGAGAATGCCAAGAGTGTCCAAAGCTGTCATCAAGGCAAAGGGTGGCTACTTTGAAGAATCTCAAATATAAAATATATTTTGATTTGTTTAACACTTTTTTTGTTACTACATGATTCCATATGTGTTATTTCATAGTTTTGCTGTCTTCACTATTATTCCACAATGTAGAAAATAGTTAAAATAAAGAAAAGCCCTTGAATGAGTAGGTGTGTCCAAACTTTTGACTGGTACTGTATATCGCGGCTCTCACAAAACAAAAACACGCTAAACCAGTTATAATTTTTAAAGATAAATATACAAATGCAGTAATTATAATTTTTAAAGCTTCTACGAACATTAAACAACAATTGGACGGATCCTATAGCCTTCTTAGACTCAACAATGATCAGCAGACATAAAATAATCACTAAAAACAGAAATCACTGTTAAAATATATATATATATAAATATTCGATACTGTTAAAACATTCACGCGGAGAAAATCATCAGGAATGGATGGCTTTCCAATAGAATTCTATTCTGGGACAAAGTAGAGCCCTTATTTACAGAAATGACAACACACGTCACTCAATTCAGTACTTCATAGTTCCATGTATCAAACAGTTATTTAAGTTGTATTAAAACCAGGAAAAATCTGGAGAGTCCCCTGCTGATTATAGACTAATATGTTTAATAAATTGTGACAATAAAATAATAACAACGCTCGCAAGCAATAGAATGGCAAACTTGATACCAGACTTGATACAATATCAATCAAACAGGGTTTATTAAAAATAGACACTAACAAACAAATACAAGAACATGTTTCAGTTTAATACAATATGCAATAAAAAAAGATATAGATTTATCAATAATGGCTGTTGATGCCGGATAGGCTTTTGACCGTCTTGAATGGCCTTTTCTTTTCAAAAATATACATAAATAATACATTATCTGATGAAATTGCTTTAGAAATTTGTCCTCACTCCCCCATCCTGTTTGCACTGGCAACCGCTTGCAAAAATAATTAGACAGGACCCAAATGTAACAGGTATCAGTATTGGTAAACATTAATATAAACTCAACTTATTCGCAGACGATCTCCTGATATACCTGACCAATATTGAAAACTCAATGCCCCTTTGCTAAAAATATTTTCAGAATAGTCGTTGAAGAAAACGAAATAATGGCAATAGGAAAAATGAAAAGAATAACTCACGATCTACAGCAATCCTTTAAGTGGACCACAAAAAATATGAAATACTTAGGATGCTTAATAAGTGACAACAAACAACACATATATAAATATAACTTTATTCCATTACTCAACAATATGAAAGCAGATGTAATTAAATGGAACAATTTTCCCATAAATCATACAGGTAGAATAAACCTCTTCAGAATGTCATGGCTCCCAAAGTTCAGTAATACCAATTACCCCACCGAAGACATTCTGTAAAAATTTATACTCAGTCATAAGACTTTATATCGGCAAATAAAATGCTTAGAATAAAAAGGAAAGTTTTACATCTGTTTGAGGGTGGTTTTAACCTTCCAGATTTGGAATTGTATCAACTTGCAACCCAAGGCTTTTACTTGCAACATATAGTCCTCTGTAGCTCAATTGGTAGAGCATGGCGCTTGTAACGCCAGGGTAGTGGGTTCGATCCCCAGGACCACCCATACGTAAAATGTATGCACACATGACTGTAAGTCGCTTTGGATAAAAGCGTCTGCTAAATGGCATATTATTATAGTTAAATGCACTAAAGAGGAACAATGGGTACATATTGAAGATGTGCATGCTCATCCCAATAATATTCGTATGTGTCTATTTTCAAAGGATAAAGCTAAGAACATTAACAACTTCATCCCGAGTGGCGCAGTGTCCTCCCGAGTGGCGCAGTGCTAGCTGTGCCACTATCCTGGTTCGAATCCAGGCTCTGTTGTAGCCGGCCGCGACCGGGAGACCCATGGGGCGGCGCACAATTGGCCAAGCGTTGTCCAGGGTAGGGGAGGGAATGGCCGGCAGGGATGTAGCTCAGTTGGTAGAGCATGGTGTTTGCAACGCCAGGGTTGTGGGTTCGTTTCCCACGGGGGGCCAGTATGAAAACAAATAATAATGTATGGACTCACTAACTGTAAGTCGCTCTGGATAAGAGCGTCTGCTAAAGGACTAAAATGTAAACACTATAACAATATGGAAGAAAATGAAACGTATTCTACAATATTACTCCCTAAAAACACAATCCTTGGATAGTTTTTCCGAATTCTAAAGGCATAGAAACCGTAAATGACTTGGTAATAGGAAATACATTTATTTCCATGACATAATAAAAGCAATTTTTGACTGACAAATGTAGATATTTTCAAATACATGCAACTTAAAAGTTACATATCACGAAATTTCGATTTGAAATTTTATGGACCTCAGAGTAACCTTTAGTGAATTGTATTTGAGTGAGAAAATGATGTTCATATGATAGGTAAAATATACAAAACCTTGCAGAGAGCATATCCAACTGACAATCTCTTAGAAAAAAAATAAACGATTGGAACCAAGATTAAAAAATAACTGATGTTGGCACAACATGAAGGGAATGTTGGAGCATAACTAACATAAATGACAGTTAACGACAAGTTACGCTTAATCCATTATAAACTAATAATGCATAAAATGTATTATACAAGAGACAAAATTGACGTCTTAAGTGTACAGTAATACTAATAATGAGCTAGAAAGTTGGCTGTCAGAAGAAGTATTACAATGTAAACTTACTTGTAATCCGTCTGTCTGCATATTTCAAGACATGGTATATGGGGGTGTTGTGAGATACACAATGGGCTGGACGATTCTCTTGTCATGAAAAAACGTATACTAAAAACTTGGAAATCAATCAATCTGCCATCATTAACACATTTATTTAAATATTTAAAAAGCAAATTGGTACAATTTAAGGCCATGTGGCAAACAATAATGCAGGAAATAGGGATGGGGGTGTGAGCAGAGGAGATGTAGTCATTGTTTGTGTGCGTCTGTGGGTTGTTGTTTGTATGTGTATGTTGGTATTTGGTGTGGAGAAAAGTCCAATATCCAATAGCAGTCCTATATCTGCTAGCAGACAACTTATTCTACTGTATCTTCGGACCGGGTTACAGTAATAGGTAATGTAAAGCCTCACTATTACCAATTACTGGAACAAAATGGTGATCAGTGACCCAAATTGTCGCGGTTTGAAAGAATCCTGGCTTCATCTCTGAGTAAGGGACCATGGTGATGAGAGAAATACAAATATACCAGGCTGAGAAAATAGGATAAATACAGTTTCCTTCTCTCTCTTCACATCTGGTCAAGTCAGGGGACCATCTCTCAGTTCATTGGTCATCTGAGTGTAGTCCTAATCCTGTCAGATAGCCTATCTCTGCTTAGTCCTCAGCTGTACCCATACATCCATGCAGGAACACTAGACTGAACCACAATCCCTACCAAGATAAGCACAGGGTGGAACAAGTAGTAATACATCTATAATCAAGGACAGAATTAGTGGGGTAAGCCGGGCTGAGGTATAGCAAGTGTATGAGATGTTTAAGCTAGCACTTTGTTCCCCTATAATCCCAGTGTCCTGGCTAACAACTTCTTAATAGTGATACCACTCTCTCTTACTGCAGTAGGTTCAGACATCCAAGACACCACAGAGGAGAGAACATACCCTTTTTTGCCTGGAACTGCAATGGAATATGGCCCACATCACTTTGTGGCATTTTATTCTTTGCCGTACAGCCATGTCCTCACTTTACCGCTGCACTAATACACATAGATTATTGGAACTAGGGATATTTATAATGCCCAGCTTTCCATGTCCTTTCAGAACATAAGGGCACAAGGTAATTTGAGATATTTATTCTGAATTTAGCAAGTAACAACCTTGACTTGAGAGTTCGAGGCTAGCACTTACCTGTCCGCTTTTTATAAATGATGACAGTTGCCCATTATATTAAACCATTCTCTGGACAGATTGCTCTTAAATTGCTTCTACTCCTCTGCCATTTGAAAAATAAAAGATGTGTACTTGAAGTATTGAGAGCTGGTGCCAGGTTTCCTGGAAATCCTCCAGCTCATAGCATATACTGTATGTTCTCTTGTCCAGGGAAGGAGATGTTAGTGAATAGCCGTTGGCTTTGGGACCCAAATGAATTACGGTAAATTGTTTATTTGAATAGGAAATATAAATTAGATTATTTGAAATAGTACATAAATAAGTATTTTCTTTGGCAAACGTATGAAGTTTTCTCTTTTTCCCTGATAACTTTAACGTCACATCACAACAGTTGTCAAAGTACAGTACTGCTCAGTCAAAGGGAATACGTCTGAACTGTACCTTGTTAGTTTTATAAACATATTGCTACAGGAAAATGACAGTATTTACATTCAAGTAAGCACAACACATCAACATCAAGAGCAGGTCTGCTTTAAATTATTAATGTAGATTAAACTGTGCTCTCCAGTTTTCTGTGGGGTTAATGAAGTCAGTCTTTATCTGCTTCTCTCTCCTTCTCAGTGTATTTTTACATTTCTCTCCCTCGCAACGATTCTCTCTCCTTATTCCTCTCAGTTTCTTCCATCTGTCTCTTAATGGCAATCTTTCTCATCTCTTCATTTCCCTATTCTCTGTTCCATCCATGTTCTCTGTTCTCCTCTGGAGAAGACAATGCTGATCTGGGCTGTTCCCTATGTTGTCTCAGACCCCCATTGACTGAGCCACTCTGTCTGTGAGACTCAATTAATTTTAAAAAATGAACAAAAGAAAATGAACAACCCACAATACCCAGGGGGCTCAATTTATTTACAGAAATTCACAGCTTGAAAAAAAGTGACTGACACTCCTAACCTTCATTGGGATGTAATCTTCATCTTTAGCACTCTGAGCTCTAATTAATTAGTGGAATCTCATTTCCGCACTAATGTAACTGGACAGAGGCGTGATGGAGGAGGGCGGCAGAGGGGAGGAGGATAGGAGGAGAGGAGAGCCCAGAGGAGAGGAGGGGGAGGAGGTGCCATATTCCATCACTGTCTGTGAACTGTGTCCACCGTCTTCATCCCACCAGAGCGAGAGGGGGATCTAGACAGGGGGCATTGTCCACAGCCGCTGGCACACTGGCTATGTGCCATCTTACTTTCACACAAACATCACACCATAGCCCTGGGATCAGTTCAGGCAAGGCTTTGCATGATCAGGACTTTGTGAGTGAATCATCTGCTTACATGGAATACATGGAATAGATTCAGCATAGTACTTCACTCTTCTAGACTCTAGAGGACCAGTATCAGAGCCAATAGTATGATAGACAAAGTAGTGTCCAACAATGTGTGTGCTTCTGTGTCAGAGAAAAGGAGTGTGGGTGTGTGAGAAAAAGGTAGAAAGAGGAAGGATAAATCATAGAGAGTGTTTGTTGAATATGGACTGACCCATTTCTCTTAGATGCTAATTGACATTGATGTAAAGTAGTAAAGTAGGTAGTTCTTCTCTCAGGTCAGTTCATTTGTCTTCTAGATAATCTGTTTGTAGTGTCCTTCTCACAAATGTCACCTATTATAACAATGAAAGGCCATAAACCTCCCTCCAATATATACTCTTAGAAAAAAGGGTTCCAAAAGGGTTCTTCGGGTATACCCATAGGAGAACCCTTTTTGGTTCCAGGTAGAACCCTTTTTGGTTCCAGGTAGAACTATTTTGGGATCCATGTAGATCCCTCTGTGGAAAGGGTTTTACATGAAACCCAAAAGAGTTCTACCTGGAACCAAAAAGGGTTCTTCAAAGGGTTCTCCTATGGGGACAGACGAAGAAGCCTTTTAGGTTCTAGATAGCAATTATTTAGAAGAGTGTACACTTTTACTATAAACCTACATTAATCATTTAAAGCAGACCTGCTCTTGATGTTGATGTGTTGTGCTTACTTGAATGTAAATACTGTCATTTTCCTGTAGCAATATTTGGGCATTTGGCTGAAAATAATCAGCTTTGTAAAACAGTAGACCTCTGTAAAAGTTTTCTGACCTGACATTCTGATCATAGGCAGACTGGAAGCATAGAGAGTCCCAAGAAGCCAATCTAAAGGTGCATTACGATGTCAGAAGATGAAAGGGCTGAGGAGAGAAAGAGAAGGAGAAAGGGAAAAGGGAGAAAGGAAAGAGTAAGGCAGCAGAGAAGAATCCCTCCCTCCGTTCTATCTGAGAACCCCATGCCGCTCCTTCTCTCCCTCTCTCCACAGCTCCCTTCAGAGCACCACAATTCTATTTCTGAAGCCAGGTGCCTCAATCTCTGGATCATAATAGGGAAATAAAAGGGAGTTTATAAACTGGAGTGCACACATCAGATCTGCAATAATGACATTTTATCAATTGAAGTCGCCGCTGTATTATTTGCATATAGATGACATAATGTAATAACTCTCTCCCCTACCTGGAGGAAGAGTAAATATTTTTCTGTCTGCTTTGTCTCATTGTGGTGACACAGGGAACCAGCTGCTAATTGAGGAGAGGAAGGAATCTTTATGTGGCGACTGACATTCAATTATGTCTGAGGGATCAGATTAGGTGGCGGACGAGGAATGTTTGAAAACAACATTTTGCGGGCGGTGGCTGAGAGGCAGGGGCGGTAATTTGTATGGCTGTTTGAGGGCGGGGGTGAATGCCGCTGCTCTGAATGAAATCACTACGCTATGACCTGGGAGTAATTGGATGTCCGAAGTGAAGCGCTGAGAATCGGAGGTAGAGAGAGAGAGAGAGAGAGAGAGAGAGAGACAGAGAGAGAGAGATGCTCAGTTGGTAGAGCATGGTGCTTGCAACGCCAGGATATTGGGTTCGATTCCCGGGACCACACATACTTACAATGTATGCACGCATGACTGTAAGTCGCTTTGGATAAAAGCGTCTGCTAAATGGCATATATTATTATATACAGTATATTATTACTATTATATTATAGATGGAGAGAGAGAGAGCAAGAGAGTTCGAGAGAGAGAGAGAGAGAGAGAGAGAGAGAGAGGTGAGGAATATAGGAAGCAATAGAGGGAGAGGGAAAGAGTGACAGGCAGGCAGAATGGATGGTAGACTTGTGATGAGGATAACCTGCCAAAGCCAGAGTTCACAACACACACACAGCCACTCTCATCACCAAGCCAAATAAACCATTTCACAAGCACTGCTTTCTTATCAGCCCAAACAACATGATTAAATCACACTAGCAAGATTACCACTAATAAACACTGGGGTCATTCTGCCGTGCCTCCATTACTCATTATGTACTGCTGATCAAGCTGAGCGCTCTGGATCCCTGTCATACCATGTACCTTCATTTGCTAACTAGCAGGACCACGTTGACAAATGGAAGGTACACATCCAAAGAGCATCAAGAACAAAGAAGGGGAAGACAGGAAGACCAGCTATCATGGCCATCGTATCAACATGATTGGTTACAACGAGATAGATACACAGGTACAACAAACCCAGAAAATAATGTTTGTCTGTCCTCCTGTCACTCTTAAACAAATGTCTTGTTATTGTACCCATTTTCTTGTTAAGTGTTATTTTGTGTCTGATAGAGATATGAATTTAACAAGCAGCTCTGATAACCCATCTGTTTAAACTCAGACAGACAAACGTACGGACGTACGTACGGACAGAGAAATTGAAGCACTCAGGATAGGTAAAATAAAATAAAATAAAATGTATTGGTCACATACACATGCTTAGCAGATGTTATTGCGAGTGTAACAAAATGCTTGTGCTTCTAGTTCCGACAGTGCAGCAATATCTAGCAAGTAATATCTAACAGTTCTACAACAAAAACCTAATACACACAAATCTAAGTAAAGGAATGGAATAAGAATATATATCATTATCAGAGTGGCATAGTCTAAGATGCAATAGATAGTATAGAATACAGTATATACATATGAGATGGGTAATGCAATATATGTAAACGTTATTAAGATAGTATAGAATACAGTATATACATATGAGATGGGTAATCAAGATATGTAAACATTAAAGTGGCATTATTAAAGTGACTAGTGTTCCATTTAATAAAGTGGCCATTGATTTTCAAGTATGTATGTAGGCTCCAGCCTCTCTGTGCTAGTGATGGCTGTTTAACAGTCTAATGGCTTTGAGATGGAAGCTGTTTTTCAGTCTCTCGGTCCCAGCTTTGATGCACCTGTACTGTCCTCGCCTTCTGGATGATAGCGGGGTGAACAGGCAGTGGCTCGGGTGGTAGTTTTCCTTGATTATCTTTTTGGCCTTCCTGTGACATCGGGTGCTGTAGGTGTCCTGGAGGGCAGGTAGTTTGCCCCCGGTGATGCGTTGTTGTCACTACTTCCTCTGAAGCTGCCACCTCTCCTTGTTCGGGCAGGCTTCGGCATTCGTCGTCACCGGCCTTCTAGCCACTGCCGCTCCTCATCTCATCATTCCATTTGTTTTGTCTTGTTTATTACACACACCTGGTTCATATCCCCTCATCAGTACCTGTATAAGTGTTCCCTCTGCCCCCTTTTCTTTGTGTGTGATTGTTTATTGTGGAGGATAGAAAAGCTCGGTGGAGCTCCGTGTATTTTGTATCGCCAGGATATTTCCCTGTGTGCCTTGTATTTTCCAGTGCGCCTGTTTTGCGCACTAGAGTGTTTTGACACAATACTGCGTAACTGTGTTCCAGAATAAATCCTGTTATTCTGTGATTTACCCTCCTGCACCTGACTCCTTCGAAATCACCTCATCACAGTTGTGCAGACCGCACCACCCTCTGGAGAGCCCTGCGGTTGTGGGCTGTGCAGTTGCCGTACCAGGCGGTGATACAGCCAGACAGGATGCTCTCAATTGCGCATCTGTAAAAGTTTGTGAGGGTTTTAGGTGACAGGCCAAATTTCTTCAGCCTCCTGAGGTTGAAGAGACGCTGTTGCGCCTTCTTCACCACACTGTCTGTGTGGGTGGACCATTTCAGTTTGTCAGTGACATGTACGCCGAGGAACTTAAAACTTTCCACCTTCTCCACTGCTGTCCCGTCGATGTGGATAGGGGGGTACTCCCTCTGCTGTTTCCTGAAGTCCACAATCATCTCCTTTGTTTATTTGATGTTGAGTGAGATGTTATTTTCCTGGCTGGGTCACTCTCATTAGGAGCAGAGGTAACAGGAGCAGTGAATGTGGACAGACCTCTGCTCCCCAGATCCCACATATGGAGGACATTGATTTGAACGTTAATTTTGGCTCTTTGTAATTCATCCGTATGGAAGAGGAGGAGGGGCTGCCAGGTCTATCGATTGGCTGCCGTTACCAGTGACAGGTCCCAGAGAGAATTAGAAATCCACAGAGTCACCATCATTAACAGTCTGTCCACACCAGTTAGGTCCCAGCCAGACCAGCAGCACCACGGGCCTGTATACCGTACTCTACACCCCCATCACTGCTTCCTCAATGAGTCTGTCTGTCTGTCTGTCTGTCTGTCTGTCTGTCTGTCTGTCTGTCTGTCTGTCTGTCTGTCTGTCTGTCTGTCTGTCTGTCTGTCTGTCTGTCTGTCTGTCTGTCTGTCTGTCTGTCTGTCTGTCTGTCTGTCTGTCTGTCTGTCTGCCTGCCTGCCTGCCTGTCTGTCTGTCTGTCTGCCTGCCTGCCTGCCTGTCTGCCTGCCTGCCTGCCTGCCTGCCTGCCTGCGTGCGTGCGTGTGTGTGTACAGAACCAGTCAAAAGTTTGGACACACCTACTCATTCAAGGTTTTTCTTTATTTTTACTATTTTCTACATTGTAGAATAATAGTGAAGACATCACAATTATGAAATAACACATGGAATCATGTAGTAACCAAAATAATGTTAAACAAATCTGTCACGGATTCTGCCGAGGCTGCTCCTCCTCCTTGCTCGGGCAGGCTTCGGCGTTCGTCGTCACCGGAATACTAGCTACTGCCAATCTATGTTCTATGTTTCTATGTTCTACCTGTTGTTGTCTGATTATCACACACCTGTTTCCCATTGTGTAATTACTCCTTCCCTATTTAACCCGGTGGCTCCCATTGTGTTTTGTGCGTGTTTGTTATTTCGTTTCGTGTGTCGTTTGGTGAGCGGGTTTGCTCCTCCCTGTGTGGAGGTACTTTGTATTTGTTTCTTTACTTGTTAGTAAAGTACGTTTTCGTACTGCGCCTGACTTCGACCCACCGCATTACACTGACACTCGTGACAAAATCAAAATATATTTTATGTTAGAGATTCTTCAAAGTAGCCTCCCTTTGCCTTGATGGCAGCTTTTCACACTCTTGGCATTCTCTCAACCAGCTTCATGAGGTAGACACCCGGAATGCATTTCAATTAACAGGTGTGCCTTGTTAAAAGTTAATTTGTGGAATTTCTTTCCTTCTTAATGTGTTTGAGCCAATCAGTTGTGTTGTGACAAGGTAGGGGTGATATACAGAATATAGCCCTATTTGGTAAAAGACCAAGTCCATATTATGGCAAGAACAGCTCAAATATGCAAAGAAAAACAACAGTCCATCATTACCTTAAGACATGAAGGTCAGTCAATCCGGAAAATGTCAAGAACTTTGAATGTTTCTTCAAGTGCAGTCGCAAAAACAATGAAGCGCTATGATGAAACTGGCTCTCATGAGGACTGCCACAGGAAAGGAAAACCCAGAGTTACCTCTGCTGCAGATGATAAGTTCATTAGAGTTACCAGCCTCAGATTGCAGCCCAAATAAATACTTCACAGAGTTCAAGTAACAGACACATCTCAACATCAACTGTTCAGAGGAGACTGTGTGAATCGAATTGCTGCAAAGAAACCACTACTAAACAACACCAATAAGAATAAGAGACTTGCTTGGGCCAAGAAACATGAGCAATGGACATTAGACCGGTGGAAATCTGTCCTTTGGTCTGATGAGTCCAAATTTGAAATGTTTGGTTCCAACCGCCATTTCTTTGTGAGACGCAGAGTAGGTGAACGGATGATCTCCGCATGTGTGGTTCCCACCGTGAAGCATGGAGGAGGAGGTGTGATGGTGTGGTGGTTCTTTGCTGGTGACACTGCATGTGATTTATTTAGAATTCAAGGCACACTTAACCAGCATGGCTACCACATCATTCTGCAGCGATACATCATCCCATCTGGTTTGCGCTTAGTGGGACTATCATTTGTTTTCAACAGGACAATGACCCAAAACACACCTCCAGGCTGTGTAAGGGCTATTTGACCAAGGAGAGTGATGGAGTGCTGCATTAGATGACCTGGCCTCCACAATCACCCAAACTCAACCCAATTGAGATGGTTTGGGATGAGTTGGACCGCAGGGTGAAGGAAAAGCAGCCAACAAGTGCTCAGCATATGTGGGAACTCCTTCAAGACTGTTGGAAAAGCATTCCTCATGAAGCTGGTTGAGAGAATGCCAAGAGTGTGCAAAGCTATCATCAAGGCAAAGGGTGGCTACTTTGAATAATCTAAAATCTAAAATATATTTTGATTTGTTTAACCTTTTTGTTGGTTACTACATGATTCCATATGTGTTATTTCATAGTAGGTAACAGGAGCAGTGAATGTACAATGTAGAAAATAGTAAAAAATAAAGAAAAACCCTGGAATGAGTAGGTGTGTCCAAACCTTTGGCTGGTACTGTACGTGCGTGCAAGCATGCATTTGTGTGTCAGTGACACCTGGCAAGCCACTGCAAAGGAAACTAGATTAAAGACACAGCTTGAAACATATCAGAGCTGTTCAAATCATTAATAGCACGGTGTTAATGATTCAAACCTACAAAAATTACTTTTTATTGGCACATACTTGAAGCAAATATGACTTGCCATTATGTCCTTTTCTTTTTGACTCACATTTAATAATGTGTGCATTACTACTCACTGTTTTGTGCTAACCATAGAGCTTAATACTGCTCTGTGCTTTAGCAATGGAACACAAGCCTCACTAATGAAAGTGTTGGCATTATAAACCAACGTGGAGTTCCCCAATGGGTTTAAGAGCATAGCAACACAATACACGACACCTGTCTGTCACTCAGAGTGCAATACATCCTCAGAGCAGCAGCAGCATGGGTCAGAGGAGATCCAAAGGAGATAAGTAGCAGCACAACATTATACACACGACCTCCCACTGACCTTTCATTGTGCTTCAGCAGGAATCACAGGCTGTAATGAGGGGAGATGAGTGGAGAAGTGGAGGAGTGGAGACAGGTATAGACCAAAAGCCTCCACTAAGTATGGTACATGCACACAACATGTAAGAGGTGTCCTGTGAATAATTCCAGATGATAGAGGAATGTAGGAATGTACACTGAGTGTACAAAACATTAGGAACATCTTCCTAATGAGTTGCCCTCAGAAAAGCCTAAATTTGTCAGGGCATGGACTTGTTCCACAGGGATGCTGGCCCATGTTGACTCCAACACTTTTCACAGTTGTGTCAAGTTGGCTGGATGTCCTTTGGTGGTGGACCATTCTTGATACACACGGGAAACTGTTGAGCGTGAGAAACCCAGCAGCGTTGCAGTTCTTGACACAAACCAGTGCACCTGGTCCCTACTACCATACTCCATTCAAAGGCACTTAAATATTTTGTCTTGCCCATTCACCCTCTGAATGGCACACATACAGTGAGGGAAAAAAGTATTTGATCCCCTGCTGATTTTGTACGTTTGCCCACTGACAAAGACATGATCAGTCTATAATTTTAATGGTAGGTTTATTTGAACAGTGAGAGACAGAATAACAACAACAAAATCCAGAAAAACACATGTTAAAAATGTTATAAATTGATTTGCATTTTAATGTGGGAAATAAGTATTTGACCCCTCTGCAAAACATGATTTAGTACTTGGTGGCTAAACCCTTGTTGGCAATCACAGAGGTCAGACGTTTCTTGTGGTTGGCCACCAGGTTTGCACACATCTCAGGAGGGATTTTGTCCCACTCCTCTTTGCAGATCTTCTCCAAGTCATTAAGGTTTCGAGGCTGACGTTTGGTAACTCGAACCTTCAGCTCCCTCCACAGATTTTCTATGGGATTAAGGTCTAGAGACTGGCTAGGCCACTCCAGGACCTTAATGTGCTTCTTCTTGAGCCACTCTTTTGTTGCCTTGGCCGTGTGTTTTGGGTCATTGTCATGCTGGAATACCCATCCACGACCCATTTTCAATGCCCTGGCTGAGGGAAGGAGGTTCTCACCCAAGATTTGACGGTACATGGCCCCGTCCATCGTCCCTTTGATGCGGTGAAGTTGTCCTGTCCCCTTAGCAGAAAAACACCCCCAAAGCATAATGTTTCCACCTCCATGTTTGATGGTGGGGATGGTGTTCTTGGGGTCATAGGCAGCATTCCTCCTCCTCCAAACACGGCGAGTTGAGTTGATGCCAAAGAGCTCGATTTTGGTCTCATCTGACCACAACACTTTCACCCAGTTCTCCTCTGAATCATTCAGATGTTCATTGGCAAACTTCAGACGGGCCTGTATATGTGCTTTCTTGAGCAGGGGGACCTTGCAGGCGCTGCAGAATTTCAGTCCTTCATGGCGTAGTGTGTTACCAATTGTTTTCTTGGTGACTATGGTCCCAGCTGCCTTGAGATCATTGACAAGATCCTCCCGTGTAGTTCTGGGCTGATTCCTCACCGTTCTCATGATCATTGCAACTCCACGAGGTGAGCTCTTGCATGGAGCCCCAGGCCGAGGGAGATTGACAGGTCTTTTGTGTTTCTTCCATTTGCGAATAATCGCATCAACTGTTGTCACCTTCTCACCAAGCTGCTTGGCGATGGTCTTGTAGCCCATTCCAGCCTTGTGTAGGTCTACAATCTTGTCCCTGACATCCTTGGAGAGCTCTTTGGTCTTGGCCATGGTGAGAGTTTGGAATCTGATTGATTGATTGCTTCTGTGGACAGGTGTCTTTTATACAGGTAACAAACTGTGATTAGGAGCACTCCCTTTAAGAGTGTGCTCCTAATCTCAGCTCGTTACCTGTATAAAAGACACCTGGGAGCCAGAAATCTTTCTGATTGAGAGGGGGTCAAATACTTATTTCCCTCATTAAAATGCAAATCAATTTATAAAATGTTTGACATGTGTTTTTCTGGATTTTGTTGTTGTTATTCTGTCTCTCACTGTTCAAATAAACCTACCATTAAAATTATAGACTGATCATTTCTTTGTCAGTGGGCAAACGTACAAAATCAGCAGGGGATCAAATACTTTTTTCCCTCACTGTACACAATCCATGTCTCAATTGTCTCAAGGCTTAAAAATCATAATTTAACCTGTCTCCTCCCCTTCATCTACACTGATTTGAAGTGGATTTAACAAGTGACATCAATAAGGGATCATAGCTTTCACCTGGATTCACCTGGTCAGTCTATGTCATGGAAAGAGCAGGTGTTCCTAATGTTTTGTACCCTTAGTGTAGTATCTATGGGTGAGATCTTACACTCACTCAGCTTGAGCTGTCAGATATGGGATGCAAACCAACGATATCCATGTTTTTTTTTACATAACATTAATTGCAGGGACACCACACAGAGAGTTGGTAAACTGCACAGTGCCATGATGACCACACACCATGAGCCTGATTCATCTGAGAAGCTGACTGGTACTGAAGGAGGGGGTGTAGGCCAGATAAAGCTTGGGCTGACAGTGCCTCTGTGGGCTGTAGAGTGATAGCCCCCGGGTCCTGGGCAGGTCCAAGGTGAAATTGTCTGTCGGAGGAGAGGAGAGAGGAAGCTCTACTCCGCTGTGCTCCAGGTACTGATGACTGTGGACAGGATGTAGGATAGTCGTGATGAGGGGAGGGGAGGTTGGCCGTTTGACGAGGGGAGGCAGGCCGTGACAGCACAATGGACTCGGAAGTCCATTAATCACCATGCACCACAGCCAGGAGACTGAGACAACAGCTCTAAACATTAACATGAAAAATATACACATAGGCACACACACATAAAAACACACACAGAGCCCATTATTCAGGGACATCAATCTGACAGACAGCTAGTATAACTCACACATTGTGCCTGTCAAATCAACCCATCACATCTGCCACTGCAAAGGCCAGGGGTAGTACAGCAGCTTAAAAAAAAGCAAACATACCTTTACATCCACTGCAGCTTAAAGTTGACTCCTTTATAAAGAACAAGCCAAAGCATTTGATATTAACAAATTGATTTTGCCATGAGTGAAATGTCTGAGCATGAGAGTGTTGTGTAGTTCTGGCCAGCGTCTGTGAGACTGTGTGTGTCCATCAGATTGACTACTGATAGACTACTGCTCTATGAGGCTTGCAGAGACAGATCTGATCTCTAAAGTCTGTCTTTCCTGTCTGATCGGCGACATACAATATATGCTACTTTCACAGCCCCTAGGAAAATAGCCCCATCTGTGTACGATATTAGCTGTCAAAAATATAGTCAGCCATTGATCCAAAAGGTGTGAGGCAGAAAGAAAGGAGAGAGGAGCAGGCAAAGTGGAGGGAAAAATATATACGGAGGAAATAGATGTGCATATCAAGACAGCATTTAACGCCTTAGTGAGAGCGGTGGAGGGAAAATCAACTTGATTTCAATGTAACAAAATAGATTTTCCCATTTTCTATGGACTGCTTTGCCTCCCGGGGCACCATAGAATGTCTATCTAAATACACTTACAGCTCAACCTGAATTATGTCCAATGCATTTACAGGGTGAAGGAACAACATTTTCCATCCAGCAAAAAAGTTGTTTGGTGTGCCAGACGGAGGGGTGACATGTGTGATACATACTTATGAGTCTCTTCTGAAGTAGCTAAGGTTTTACAGCTCTCCAGACACCTAGAAGATACAGATGTAGGATCTCCTTGTAGTGTATTCAATATTTTAAAAGGCTCCTACAAAAAATTTCCATAAATTATAATTCATATAATAATTAACATTTCCTGTTACTGCAGGATTAGTTTCCTGCTGTAGCAAACTGGCTCAAATTAAGATCCTACATCTGTAGCCTTACGTCACTCTATCTGCAATCCCAGCTGGCACTGCTGTATGCCACAGACACACTCACACATTGCCCACAGTTACCACACCTGTATGCTAACACCATATTATACAGAATTACTGCTGAGGAAAAATAACAAGTGTATCTACAGGTAACTGACAAAATAAAGGAAACACCAACATAAAGCGTCTTAATAGGACGTTTGGCCACCACGAGCTAGAACAGCTTCAATGCACCTTGGCATCGATTCTACAAGTGTCTAGAACTCTATTGGAGGGATGTGACACCATTCTTTCGCGAAACGTTCCATCATTTGGTGTTTTGTTGATGGTGGTGGAAACTGCTGTCTCAGTTGCTGCTTTAGAATCACTCATAAGTGTTCAACTGAGTTGAGATCTGGTGACTGAGACGGCCATGGCATATGGTTTACATCAGGGATGGGCAACTCCAGTCCCGGGGGCCAGAGTGGTGTCACACTTTTTCCCCATCCCTAGCAAACACAGCTGATTATACTAATTGCATTCTAAACTGAAGATAATGATTAGTTGATTTTTGAAGTCAGGTGTGTTAGCTGGGGCTGGGGCAAAAGTGTGACACCAATCAGGCCACTGAGGACTGAAGTTGTCCATCCCTGGTTTACATCGTTTTCATGCTCATCAAACCATTCAGTGACTACTCATGCCCTGTGGATGGGTGCATTGTCATGGTAGCCAACATAATGGCCCAAAAAATGGCCTGCTCTAAGCATGATGGAATGTTAATTACTTAATTAACTCCGGAACCACACCTGTGTGTAAGCACCTGCTTTCAATATACTTTGTATCCCTCATTTACTAAAGTGTTTCCATTATTTTGGCAGTTACCTGTATATGGGATTTTGTCTGTAACACAGGTCTAGACATGACTCATTTCACTTAGAGGCATGAACTATAAACATGCAATAAAGGGGTGATCATATTCAATACAACCCTCTAATCATGCAATCTCTAACTCAACAGAAATCAATAGCATCCTTTATGAGCACACAGACCAGGCGCTCAATGTTTGAATTACACACAGTACTAACACATTTATCAATTAATCATCTATGAGAGTTATAGCTCAGAGATCCACTCATTGCCATTTGATAGTGATTTCCCTGTTCCAGCTGAGAGGTTTCTGTTGGACTTGTTGGACACAGCCGATGCTGGTGGATAAGTGTGTATCACCTCAATTAAACCAAGCTCTAAGTGTCTGACAACAGCTAATATTCCTCTTCCACGAGCACAGCGAATCGATGTTCTGGCATTCGTCACCCCGCTGAAAAAGCAATCATGCCGTTGTCTCGCTCCGGTTAAGGAATGGAGAGATGCTGCCTCCGCTTGCTCATTAGAATGCACCACAGAAATCCACCCCCTGCCTTCCCTCAACCCCTCATCTCCCCAGCACAGTCACCCCCTCTCCTGCCTCCTCCATTCGCCTATCTCCAGTCTCTTTACTGACAATAACAACAGTGCTTTAAAACATCATGGTAGTGAGGCAGTGAGACAGTGAGACAGCAGCAGTGTTTTGGGGCCCCATTAGATCAGTCTGGAGAGGCTCCCAGCCCAGCCCAGCCCAGCCCAACACACTCACCTCTCTGTCCAGCAGCGTGGGGGAGATCACAGTGACAATGTTGCCGCTCTCTGGGTTGATGTAGAACATGTTGGGCGAGGGTTTGTCGGGCGACTGCTTCACAATGTTGTAACGCAGCACTGCATTCTGCAACCTGGGGTCATCAGCATCCTCCGCTGTCATTGTCATCACCACAGTTCCTATGGAAACAGACACAAGTTCGTTAGAAGTTTGCAGCACTATCTTGGGCACTACCTACAGATGTAGGATCTTAATTTGAGCCAGTTTTCTACAGCAGGAAAATAATCTTGTAGCAACAGGAAATGTGAATTATTATGTGGATTATAATGAATGGACATTTTTGTAGGGATAGATTTTTCATAAGGAAACATCAAGTCTGAAATTTCAATGTGGAAATTACAAACTTCAGAAGCCTTTTTAAACCTCAAATACGTATAAGTTTTAAATGTACTGCATTGCAGGAAAGTTCTCCTGCAACAGGGTGATCAAATTAAGATCCTACATCTGTATGATAAGCATTCAAGACCAATAAAGTCAGTCACTTTGTCAACCACATGGAAGTACGTGGTAGTACATTGAGTTACCAAATCACAAGTATGATGAAAATATGAGCCTGTTCAATGCTGATCTAACAACAAGCACTGAGACAAAGGCCGAGAATGGTATCCTTTACTAATGCATTCTCTCCCTAATGCTGGTCATAACGATACACCACATGTTATTTGGTAATGGAACAGGAACGGAGAGCCACCCCTGCAGTCTAAGCTGAAATCCCAGTCAATCCTTGACATCTCTTCAACTCTCCATCCTCATGTTTCGCCTCAGTGATGAGCCTCACACTTCCACTCTACAGGCAAGAGAATTTGTTAGCTGATGGGACGCCAATCTCTCTCCCACCTCATATTCTCTCACTACACAAATCTCATCTGAGAACAGCAAGACATCTATGTGGAGCCTGAAAATTGAGTTTGGACCACTCTACAGTGAGTCATAGTACCCATAAAAAAAACACAAGCCTGGTTTCAGTCTCTTCGGCACGGCTGTTTCGTTTTAGCCGTCATGCTTATCAGCCTATTACTATGATACTACCTCTTCTATTACTTGTTATTTTACATTTGACTCTTTATTATTGATATTGATTATTGTACTGTAATGTTGAGAGAGCTAGCACACAAGAATTTCACTGCACTTTTTACCTGCTGTAAACTGTGTTTGTGACAAATAACATTTGATTGGATTTGACTGTTCACCTTAATGTTTGATGATTCTTTGCTATGGAGTATTAGTCTGGACCTCAGTCAAATGAGCAACAAATTAGCCAAAAGTGCAAAAACTGTATCCGACTGCATTAAGTGTGCTAAATAGTTGCTTTAGTGTAAATGGACGTATGGTCAGTAGTAGATAATGGAGGGCAGAGAGGCAGAGACGTGTGGGTTTGATCCCCTGGCAGGTGTTTGAACTGTAAGATGAACCATTAGTAGTGGGTAAAGCAGTAATCCTTCTACAGGCTAATTACAGAGGCCCAGTGTGTCACAGAGCTCTCAGCAGACAGACAGACAG
Organism: Coregonus lavaretus; assembly: GCF_964263955.1. Taxonomy (NCBI): domain Eukaryota; kingdom Metazoa; phylum Chordata; class Actinopteri; order Salmoniformes; family Salmonidae; genus Coregonus; species Coregonus lavaretus. The sequence continues at coordinate 35,363,490 of NC_139996.1, read as the reverse complement.
ACAGAGAAGGACAATCTCTTTATCATTCCACACACACACAGTAACTCGCTAACAGACACCCCACACCCACATACGCCACAGACCTAAATACAGTGAGTAACTCACTTAAACATACATTCAAAACACACCAGCTGTCATCCATTGAACTTGTGAGCATGGCTGACATATCACTCCAAAATAATTAGTGTCTCTGTTTTAATTATAGGATCTGTCAGTTGGGACAGACAGAGTAGAATACTGTTGGGGGATGCTCCAGCACAGTAATTTCACAGACCATCACACTACACACTCCCTGGCTAATGCAGCCATCTCTATTGACTGGGCTAGAGAGGCCCATGGGTTACACAGCTCCCCATGCATGGGTCTATCTATCTATCCACTGCTGTCTCCAGTGGGCCAGTATTAGTCACAGTCTTCCCTATACTGTACATGTTACTTGGCTAGAAGCTCTAGAATAGTCAGTCAATAGTTGTGTACCAGACCAAGCCATGATTTCCAATACTGATAGAGAGTGAGTTTAAATGTTAAATGTCACTTCTACAATGCAGAGTTAATCAATATACTGAGTGTTTTGTTAATATAAATATGCAATTGACACATTTACATCATATTTCTAATCATTAATCATGACTCTCTAAACAAAGATGTAAATGTAAGCTTGAAACATAGTTTCTGTGCTTTCACCTCCTGCTTGTAGTGATAGAGATAGAGATAACTCAGGAAGTGAATCTGATAATACATGCACCTGTTAAGAAACTATCTGTGAGAACTTTTAAGGCGTCCGCATGCTTCCCAGCCGAAACAGTTCGGAAGAGTTAGTGTATATATTATGACAACATTTTGTGAGGTTTTTGTTAGTTTTCGATTCCAGTAAGGTGTTTTTGGGCTGATCGGGTACACAACATTTTTTCTCGAGGCAAGCCGAAGTCGTTAGCTGAAGTCTACACCCCTTCGTTGGTGATTGGTCAACAGTAGGGATTCTTCAATAAAGTATTTATTGTCATTCAATGAGAGACAACTTGTTTTCTTGATAACATTTTTTATTGAGAAATACTGCACCAAACATCTTAGTTAGATGTAAAATAGCGCAACTATTTAGCGTGACTAAACTTAACAAAAAAAACAAGAAAGTATATTATCAAAACAAGATAAATGACATAAAAAACAATGGGAAAATACTTTTGAGCACCTTAAATGATATTATGGGCAGAAAAGTCAATTTATCTCCATCGTTCCATGAAGTTGATGGGTCATTTATAACAAAGCCTTTTGATATAGCCAACAATTTCAATGAATATTTCACCGGTAAAGTGGACACACTGAGAAGTGAAATTCCAACATTGAACAGTGAACCATCATATTTGTGTTTTTAAGATCTAATAATGAAAGAGAAGGATTGCCATTTAGAATTTGGTCAAGTTTGTGTGGAAGAGGTGGAAAAACGGTTGTTATCCATCAATAATGATAAGCCACCAGGTATAGACAACCTAGATGGGAAACTATTGAGAATGGTAGCAAACTGTATTGCCACCCCTATTTGCCATGTCTTTAACCAAAGCCTAAAGGAGTGTGTGTGTCCACAGGCGTGGATGGAAGCTAAAGTAATTCCACTACCTAAAAATAGCAAAGCACCCTTTGCTGGCTCTAACCGCCGCCCAATCAGTAAACTGATGGAGAGAATTGTGTTTCAACAAATACAATGCTATTTTTTAAAGAACAAGTTAACTTCTGACTTTCAGCATGCATATAGGGAAGGGCACTCAACTTGTACTGCACTGACTCAGATGAAATGGATGAAAATACATGGACAATGAGATGATAGTTGGAGTTGTATTGACAGATTGATTATAATTTCTTATTGAAAAAACTCACTTGTTAGGGCTTTACATCACCTGCTATCACATGGTTGGACAGTTACTTATCCAATAGAACTCAGAGAGTATATGTAGTACCCAATGGGCTGGACGATTATTTTCTCAACACTCTTTTTGAAAAAATTTATACTAAAAACTTGAAAGTCTATTAATCCGCCATCATTGACACAATGGAAAAATCTAATGATATATTATTGAAATATTGAAATAGCATGGGCGACTGAGAAAGACAAATTGGTACAATTTAAAACCAAATGGCAAACAATAATGCAGGCACTAGGGATGGGGGTGTGAGCAAGCGTGTCTGGGCAGATGAGATGTAGTCATAGTTTGCTAGTGTCTGTAAGTTGTCGTTCGTATGTATTAGTTTGTTTTTGGAATGTAAAAAAAAATAAGAAAAGGAAAAACAAAATATGATTTAAAAACAGAACTCAGAGAATATTCTTCAATGGAAGCTTCTCTAACATCAGATATGTACAGTGTGGTATCCCTCAGGGCAGTTGCCTCGGGCCGTTACCCTTCTCTATTTTTACAAATGATTTCCCACTTGTCTTACAAGAAGCTAAAACAACTATGTATGCTGATGATTGCACACTCTACACATCAGCACCTACAGTCAGTGAGCTCACTGAGAATGGGTAATTAACAATAAACTGGTCTTAAATACCTCTAAAACCAAAAGCATTATATTTGGTTCAAAGCATTCCCTTAGACCTAAACCTCATCTGGAGTTGTGCATAAAGGGTGTGACCATTGAACAAGTTGAAGAAGCTGAAGTCCTAGGAGTAACAGTGAATGGTCAGTTATCATGGTCAAGTCATATTTACAAAGTTGTTGTGAAGATGGGGAGAGGTACAGTGGGGGAAAAAAGTATTTAGTCAGCCACCAATTGTGCAAGTTCTCCCACTTAGAAAGATGAGAGAGGCCTGTAATTTTCATCATAGGTACATGTCAACTATGACAGACAAAATGAGAAAACAAAATCCAGAAAATCACATTGTAGGATTTTTTATTTATTTATTTGCAAATTATGGTGGAAAATAAGTATTTGGTCAATAACAAAAGTTTCTCAATACTTTGTTATATACCCTTTGTGTCACGGTTTCGGCCGAGGCTGCCTCTCTCCCTTGTTCGGGCAGGCTTCGGCGTTCGTTGTCTCCGGAATACTAGCTGCCACCGTTGTATGTTTCATGTTCGTTTGCTTTTGTCTGTTTGTTGTCACACCTGTTCTCGTTTAGCGTAATTAGTGTCCTATAAGTTTCTCGTTGTGTTTGTCTAGTGTTGTGTGTTATTGTTTTTGGTCTGTCGTGTGTAGGGCTTCATTTAGCTATTTCGCTCGGTTGAGCTTCCCTCCACTGCGTTGGAGTATTACGCACCTGTTTTGTGCGCTTTTGTTTGTTCGCCTTCGTGCGTATTTCGCCTTCGGGCAAGAGTAGTCTTATTTCCTTGTTTGGAGATTACTAAAGTCTGTTGGACTATCCTTCGGTGTCCTGCGTTTGATTCCACCACTGCACCCACCTACAGCACGCGTGACAGAATAACACACCTCGTATGGAATCAGCAGGAGCCGCAGCAGCCCAGGCGACGCTGGAGGACAGGGTCCGGGAACAAGGTGACCAGATCCTGCAGATGGGGACCGCACTGCAGGAGGTGATCACCACCATCCGAGGCTGGGGGACGCCTCCACCGCCACCCTCCCTGCCAGCACCATCGGCCAGTCAGCCTGTTCCCGCACCGGAACCCCGAGGAGTCCGACTCTCGCTCCCGAGGGCTTACGATGGGACCGCGGCCGGGTGCCAGGGTTTCCTTCTCCAGGTGGAGCTGTACCTGGCCACCGTGCACCCGGCGCCCTCGGGACATGAGAGCGTGTCCGCCTTGATCTCCTGCCTGTCCGGGAAGGCGTTGGAATGGGCCAACGCGGAGTGGAGGAGGATCGACGCGGACACCATAACCTACGACGAGTTCTCCCGCCGCTTCAGGGCGGTGTTTGACCATCCCCCGGAGGGGAAAGCGGCGGGGGAGCGTCTGGTCTTCCTCCGGCAGGGGAGGAGGAGTGCTCAGGAGTTCGCCCTCGAATTCCGTACTCTAGCGGCAGATGCAGGGTGGAATGATCGGGCTCTTGTCGATCACTACAGATGTAGTCTACGAGAGGACGTCCGTCGGGAGCTGGCCTGTAGGGACACCAGCCTCACGTTCGACCAGTTGGTCGACATGTCCATCAGGCTGGATAACCAGCTAGCTACCCGCGGACTTCCCGAGGGGGGTCCGTCCATTTCACCCTCCAGCGCCTCCGAGCCGTGCCCCATGGAGCTCGGGGGCGCTGGCGCTAGAGAGAGGAGGGGTCGGCTTACTAGGGGGTCCATCCCCTGCACCAACTGTGGTCGGGGAGGACACACCGCGGCTAGGTGCTGGGGATGGCCTCCTAGGGGAGAGGACGACAGGTCCCGCACTGGGGATTCCTTCCAGGTGAGTAGGCGCCCCACTCACCCAGAGCTCTCTGTTGCACATTTCTGTATACCTGTAAGTTTTCCACAGGTAGCACCTCATTCCCAGCATAAGGCGCTGGTAGATTCAGGCGCGGCTGGGAATTTTATTGATAAGAAGTTTTGTTTAGCTTTAGGGATTCCCTTTTCTTCCTGTTGATGTCCCTTTCCCCGTTCATGCCCTAGATAGCCGTCCGTTGGGTGCGGGCTTGATCAGGGAGGTCACTGCGCCACTTAGGATGTGTGCGCAGGGGGGTCATCAGGAGATGATTCAGCTATTTCTGATTGATTCTCCTGCGTATCCGGTGGTGCTGGGCATGCCCTGGTTGAGTACCATAACCCATCTATTTCGTGGCAGGAGAGGGCTCTGATGGAGTGGTCTGCCCAGTGTGTGGGTAGATGTTTAGGCGTTTCCGTAGGGGCTACCTCGGTGGAGAGTCCAAACCAGGTGCCCGCATTGCACGTTCCCCCTGAGTATGGGGATTTGGCTATTGCGTTTAGTAAGTCGAGGGCGACGCAGTTGCCGCCCCATAGGCAGGGAGATTGTGCGATAGACCTCCAGGCAGGAGCTGCGCTCCCACGGAGCCATGTGTATCCTCTGTCTCAGGAGGAGAAGAAAGCTATGGAGACTTACATAGACTAATCTCTGAGACAAGGATACATACGGCCTTCCACTTCCCCTGCGTCCTCGAGTTTCTTTTTTGTGAAGAAGAAGGATGGTGGTTTGCGCCCGTGCATCGATTACCGTGGTCTCAATCAGATCACGGTGAAGTACAGTTATCCACTCCCGCTGATTGCGACCATGACTGAGTCCTTGCATGGGGCGCGTTTCTTCACTAAATTAGATCTCAGGAGCGCGTACAACTTGGTGCGCATCAGGGAGGGCGATGAATGGAAGACAGCCTTTAGTACCACCTCGGGCCATTACGAGTATCTTGTCATGCCATACGGGTTGATGAACGCTCCGTCAGTTTTCCAATCATTCGTGGATGAGATCTTCAGGGACATGCAGGGGCAGGGGGTCGTGGTGTACATAGATGACATTCTCGTGTACTCGCCTACCCGTGTCGAGCATGTGGCCCTGGTGCGCAGAGTGTTGCGGAGGCTGGTGGAGCACGACCTGTATGTTAAGGCAGAGAAGTGTCTGTTTTTCCAGGAGTCGGTCTCCTTTTTGGGGTATCAGTTGTCTGCGTCAGGGGTGAAGATGGAGGTAGACCGGGTGTCAGCCGCGCGTAATTGGCAAACACCAACCACTGTGAAGGAGGTGCAGCAGTTTTTGGGGTTTGCGAATTACTACCGGAGGTTTATCCGGGGTTTTGGACAGGTGGCAGCTCCCATCACGTCTCTCTTGAAGGGGGGCCCGGTGCGTCTGCAGTGGTCTGCCGAGGCGGACAGGGCGTTTGGTAGGCTGAAGGACCTGTTTACCTCGGCTCCAGTGCTGGCGCATCCGGATCCCTCTTTACCATTTCAGGTAGAGGTGGACGCGTCTGAGGCCGGTATTGGAGCCGTGCTTTCACAACGGTCAGGCGCGCCACCTAAACTCCGCCCCTGTGCCTTCTATTCTAAGAAGCTCAGTCCGGCGGAGCGAAATTATGACGTAGGGGACAGGGAGCTGTTAGCCGTGGTACAGGCCCTAAAGGTGTGGAGGCACTGGCTTGAGGGGGCTCAACACCCTTTCCTCATTTTGACGGACCACCGTAACCTGGAGTACATCCGGGCAGCGAGGAGGCTAAACCCTCGGCAGGCTAGATGGAATATGTTTTTGACCCGGTTTACATTTAAGATCACGTACATCCCTGGGTCACAGAACGGTAAGGCAGATGCGCTGTCTCGGCGGTATGACACGGAGGAGAGGTCCGTGGAGCCCACTCCCATACTGCCGGAGTCGTGTCTGGTGGCACCGGTAGTGTGGGAGGTCGATGCTGAGCTCGAGCGGGCATTACGCACCGACCCTAGTCCACCACAATGCCCGGAGGGTCGGAGGTATGTTCCGCTCGAGGTTCGGGATCGATTGATCTATTGGGCTCACACGTCACCCTCCTCTGGACACCCGGGTATCGGCCGGACAGTGCACTGTCTTAGTGCCAAGTACTGGTGGCCCACGTTGGCAAGGGATGTGAGGGTTTATGTTTCCTCCTGCTCGGTGTGCGCCCAGTGTAAGGCGCCTAGACATCTTCCTAGGGGTAAGTTACTACCCCTGCCCGTTCCACAACGACCATGGTCCCACCTCTTGGTGGATTTCCTTACTGACCTTCCTCCTTCACAGGGGAATACCACTATACTGGTCGTTGTGGACCGGTTTTCTAAGGCCTGTCGTTTGCTCCCCATGCCGGGCCTTCCTACCGCCCTGCAAACTGCCGAAGCCCTATTCACCCATGTGTTCCGGCACTACGGGGTACCCGAGGATATTGTGTCTGATCGAGGTCCCCAATTTACCTCCAGAGTCTGGAGAGCTTTTATGGAGCGGTTGGGGGTCTCGGTGAGCCTCACCTCGGGTTACCACCCGGAGAGTAATGGGCAGGTGGAACGTGTGAACCAGGATGTGGGTAGGTTTCTTAGAACATACTGCCAGGACCGGCCTGAGGAGTGGGCAAGGTACGTTCCCTGGGCCGAAATGGCCCAGAATTCCGTACGCCATTCCTCCACTAATCTAACCCCTTTCCAATGTGTGTTAGGGTACCAGCCGGTTCTGGCACCTTGGCAGCAGAGCCAGATCGAGGCTCCTGCGGTGGATGAGTGGGCGCGGCGCTCGGAGGAGACATGGAACGCTGCACACGTCCACCTGCAGCGGGCCCTCCGACGTCATAAGGCGAGCGCCGATCTCCACCGCAGTGAGGGACCGGTGTACGCACCTGGTGATCGAGTCTGGCTCTCTACCAGAAACCTGCCCCTCCGCCTGCCCTGTCGGAAACTGGGTCGGCGGTTTGTAGGGCCATTTAAAGTCCTGGGAAGGTTGAACGAGGTGTGTTACAAATTACAACTGCCTGTTGAATATAAAAGTATTAACCCCTCGTTCCATGTGTCCCTTCTCAGGCCGGTGGTAGCTGGCCCACTCCAAGAAAGTGAGATCAGGGAGACTCCTCCGCCCCCATTGGACATCGAGGGGGCACCGGCGTACACTGTGAGGTCCATCTTGGATTCGAGACGTCGGATGGGGGGTCTCCAGTATCTAGTGGAGTGGGAGGGGTACGGTCCGGAGGAGCGGTGCTGGGTGCCGAGGAGAGACATTTTGGACCCGTCTCTCCTGACGGAATTCCATCGTGGGCACCCGACGCACCCTGCTCCGCGTCCTCCGGGTCGTCCCCGAGGCCGGAGTCGGCGCACGTCTGGAGCCGCGCGTCAAGGGGGGGGTACTGTCACGGTTTCGGCCGAGGCTGCCTCTCTCCCTTGTTCGGGCAGGCTTCGGCGTTCGTTGTCTCCGGAATACTAGCTGCCACCGTTGTATGTTTCATGTTCGTTTGCTTTTGTCTGTTTGTTGTCACACCTGTTCTCGTTTAGCGTAATTAGTGTCCTATAAGTTTCTCGTTGTGTTTGTCTAGTGTTGTGTGTTATTGTTTTTGGTCTGTCGTGTGTAGGGCTTCATTTTGCTATTTCGCTCGGTTGAGCTTCCCTCCACTGCGTTGGAGTATTACGCACCTGTTTTGTGCGCTTTTGTTTGTTCGCCTTCGTGCGTATTTCGCCTTCGGGCAAGAGTAGTCTTATTTCCTTGTTTGGAGATTACTAAAGTCTGTTGGACTATCCTTCGGTGTCCTGCGTTTGATTCCACCACTGCACCCACCTACAGCACGCGTGACACTTTGTTGGCAATGACACAGGTCAAACGTTTTCTGTAAGTCTTCACAAGGTTTTCACACACTGTTGCTGGTATTTTGGCCCATTCCTCCATGCAGATCTCCTCTAGAGCAGTGATGTTTTGGGGCTGTCGCTGGGCAACACGAACTTTCAACTCCCTCCAAAGATTTTCTATGGGGTTGAGATCTGGAGACTGGCTAGGCCACTCCAGGACCTTGAAATGCTTCTTACGAAGCCACTCCTTCATTGCCCGGGCGGTGTGTTTGGGATCATTGTCATGCTGAAAGACCCAGCCACGTTTCATCTTCAATGCCCTTGCTGATGGAAGGAGGTTTTCACTCAAAATCTCACGATACATGGCCCCATTCATTCTTTCCTTTACACGGATCAGTCGTCCTGGTCCCTTTGCAGAAAAACAGCCCCAAAGCATGATGTTTCCACCCCCAAGCTTCACAGTAGGTATGGTGTTCTTTGGATGCAACTCAGCATTCTTTGTTCTCCAAACACGACGAGTTTAGTTTTTACCAAAAAGTTATATTTTGTTTTCATCTGACCATATGACATTCTCCCAATCCTCTTCTGGATCATCCAAATGCACTCTAGCAAACTTCAGACGGGCATGGACATGTACTGGCTTAAGCAGGGGGACACGTCTGGCACTGCAGGATTTGAGTCCCTGGCGGCGTAGTGTGTTACTGATGGTAGGCTTTGTTACTTTGGTCCCAGCTCTCTGCAGGTCATTCACTAGGACCCCCGTGTGGTTCTGGGATTTTTGCTCACCGTTCTTGTGATCATTTTGACCCCACGGGGTGAGATCTTGTGTGGAGCCCCAGATCGAGGGAGATTATCAGTGGTCTTGTATGTCTTCCATTTCCTAATAACTGCTCCCACAGTTGATTTCTTCAAACCAAGCTGCTTACCTATTGCAGATTCAGTCTTCCCAGTCTGGTGCAGGTCTACAATTTTGTTTCTGGTGTCCTTTGACAGCTCTTTGGTCTTGGCCATAGTGGAGTTTGGAGTGTGACTGTTTGAGGTTGTGGACAGGTGTCTTTTATACTGATAACAAGTTCAAACAGGTGCCATTAATACAGGTAACGAGTGGAGGACAGAGGAGCCTCTTAAAGAAGAAGTTACAGGTCTGTGAGAGCCAGAAATCTTGCTTGTTTGTAGGTGACCAAATACTTATTTTCCACCATAATTTGCAAATAAATTCATAAAAAATCCTACAATGTGATTTTCTGGAGAAAAAAATTATCAATTTGTCTGTCATAGTTGACGTGTACCTATGATGAAAATTACAGGCCTCTCTCATCTTTTTAAGTGGGAGAACTTGCACAATTGGTGGCTGACTAAATACTTTTTTCCCCCACTGTATGTCTGTTATAAAAAGATGTTCTGCGTTTTTGACACAAAGATCAACTGTACTAGTTGTTCAGGCTTTGATCTTATATATTACTGTTCTGTACTTTGCCATGTATTTGTACATTTTAAGTGAACCCCAAGAAGAGTAGCTAATGCATGTGCAGCAGCTAATGGGGATCCTAATAAACTAAACTAATATAACTGTAGAAGAGTGATATAACTCCTGAGTGGCGCAGTGGTCTAAGGCACTGCATCGCAGTGCTAACTGTGCCACTAGAGATCCTGGTTCGAATCCAGGCTCTGTCGCAGCCGGCCGCGACCGGGAGACTCATGGGCGGCGCACAATTGGCCCAGCGTCGTCCAGGGTAGGGGAGGGAATGGCCGGCAGGGATGTAGCTCAGTTGATAGAGCATGGTGTTTGCAACGCCAGGGTTGTGGGTTCGATTCCCACGGGGGGCCAGTATAAAAAAAATAAATGTATTCACTAACTGTAAGTCGCTCTGGATAAGAGCGTCTGCTAAATGACTTAAAATGTAAATGTAAGAGCTCCTGTGAGTCCTGTAACTCCAAACCCTCTGTACGTCATCTTGTGCAGATCCCTGGTTGCATGCCAAAGGTCAAATTACTGGACTCCTGATGTGATTGACCCCCATTGACCTTTGACCTATCTGCTCAGACAGACTGATAGGAATGAGAGAGGTACCTACTATCAATATGAGCATGCAGTGAGATAGCTATCAACACACACACATAGCACTAACAGGGGTCAATTTTGTCCAAAAATTTCATAATTTCAAAACCCTTTTATAATAATAATAATAATAATAATAATATAATAATATAATAATATTCTAAATTATAGAACTTAGTCATAAATAAACATTTATCATGATTTCATGTGTCAATATGGAGCAATGAAATATAATCACTATTTTGTATACTAGTGGTGCGCAGCTAAGCTGAAAATGTGGTCTCAACAGTTTACTATGAGACTCGAAATTGAGCTCAGGTCCATCCTGTTTCCATTGATCATCTTTGAGATGTTTCTACATCTTGATTGGAGTCCCCTAGAACACAGTGGGGATGTTTTTCAGTGGCAGGGACTGGGAGAATAGTCAGGATCAAGGCAAAGATGAACGGAGCAAAGTCCTTGATGAAAACCTGCTCCAGAGCGATTAGGATCTCAGACTGGGGCGAAGGTTCACCTTCCGGCAGGACAACGACCCTAAGCACACAGCCATGACAACGCAGGAGTGGCTTCGGGACAAGTCTCTGAATGTCCTTGAGTGGCCCAGCCAGAGCCCGGACTTGAACCCAATCGAACATCTCTGGAGAGACCTGAAAATAGCTGTGCAGCAAAGCTCCCCATCCAACCTGACAGAGCTTGAGAGGATCTGCAGAGAAGAATGGGAGAAACTCCCCAAATACAGGTGTGCCAAGCTTGTAGCGTCATACCCAAGAAGACTCAATGCTATAATCGCTGCCAAAGGCGCTTCAACAAAGTACTGAGTAAAGGGTCTGAATACTTATGTAAATGTGATACTCCAGTTTCTTCTTTTTAATAAATTAGCAAAAAATTATAAAAACCTGTTTTTGCTTTGTCATTATGGGGTATTGTGAGTAGATTGATGAGGGGAAAAAACAATTTAATAAATTGTAGAATAAGGCTGTAAGTAACAAGTGTTATACGAAAACTTTTCCCATTCATTCATTTACAACACTTGGGTTAGTGGAAATAATTCACATGCTATGGAAACAGCAGTAGCATAAGTAGGACTCTAGGAGCTGCAGACCAGATTACTGTGCTGAAACACAATTGGCTTTAATGACTACTGAGCTGACAGTGAGGGGAATTGACTCAAATAGTTCCTCCTCAACTTCTCATCGCTCATGCCACCCTAATTGTCTTTAAAGGTCTAGACTATTCAGACCATAACACATGGGTTGGCAGATAAAGAATGTAAATTATTTATCTATGGAATATATGTATTTTTTATTAATATTTTCCCAGACAAGAGAATCATCAGCATTGGGGAAAAAGAGCCTGAGGGTGTATTTTAGTAACATGTGAAAGGGAACATGGAATCCTGGGTATGGAGTTATCCGACTGAAGAATGCCATTGAGATTGATGTCATATTGGAACATAACATTGACCAATGGTTGGGGGAAATATGAAAAAAGGTTTGTGGAATTCAAAAAATGACTTTCCTTTGTTTGGTATGACTACTTTGTTCCGCATGAGCACTTAAACTCTTCTGTAGGCGCTCACAACAGTCTGACAAACCATTCAACCAGGGTTAGAGCTGATATGAAACACACAAACAAAATGTCTGCTGGAATCTGCTGCTATCTCTGCTTCAGTTACAATTCAGCAGCATGCCACAAATCCCACAGCAATAAACAGCAAATAAACTCCACTGTATCATTCTGATAACATCTGCCCAGACGACATGATCCCTTGCTGTGATGACATGTTCAGTGGAGTGAACCATGCCCTCTTCTGGCTGCACACAGGACCACAAGCCCAACCCAACCTGGCACCCCCAGAGCCAAGCTCAATCAGCACACATACACACACTTCCTGTCAAAGGATTATGCCTTCTGGTGGGCCAGCAAATGTCACTTACCAATATCAGTACACTGGTGAAAGATGGAGGTAAAAGTGAGAGAATAGAGGAAGAAATACAACATGAGTGGGTAGTTGCTTGTGTTTGTCCCTCTACTGCATCTCAAGTACCTTGGAGCCTGCTGGTGCCCAGACCAAGAGGATTCTTTCACATCAACAGTACAATGGATGCCTGCCCCTCCAAACCAGCAACCAGCCAAAATACTCTCTTTTTATCAAAGGAAATATGCACTAAGATATTGTTTCCTCTATAAATACCTACTCCACCTCAGGTCCACTGGCATATTCATGGTCATTGTGTGACTTGCTCTGAGAGCTGTGAAGAACATTTATGAAATAAATAAATAATGGGTAAATAGCTAGCTATAAACAGTTGAAAGTAAATTATGCTAGGTCATTTAATTAAATGTAATTCCATCCATTGTCAAACAAATTAATCATATTATTTTAAATTATTTAAGGTTACAGTGATAAAAAAAAATAGTATTTTTTTGTGAGAGAAATTTCAATTAAATGTGGATAAATAGGCATTATTGTTTTCAGACATCTCCTCCTGACACAGTGTCTTCATTACAATAAGCTCGGTGTGTATCCTTCATCAATCACTTCAAGTCTGCTGGGAATAGCTGCTTACAGATATCATATTCTGTATATTGCTGACTAAAGCTGTCATTGGTATGTCTAGTTCAGAACACAAGATTTAAAAAAAAGGTGCATACTTGTATTATAGCACTTTGATTACAGTTCAGCTTTCTCTGGTTTTACGGCAGGTAGCCTGGCGGGTAGGAGCGTTGGGCCAGTAACCGAAAGGTTGCTGGATCGAATTCCCGAGCTGACAAGGTAGAAATCTGTCGTTCTGCCCCTTAGCAAGGCAGTTAACCCACTGTTCCCCGGGCGCTGAAGACGTGGATGTTGATTAAGGCAGCCCTCCGCACCTCTCTGATTCAGAGGGGTTGGGTTAAATGTGGAAGACACATTTCAGTTGAATGCATTCAGTTGTGCAACTGACTAGGTATCCCCCTTTCCCTGTATCCTCCTTTACTCCTGCTTATAAACCCACTGACCCCCTTTTTTGGACTCTCTTGCACTGGCTCTTTGCACATTCACACTACACTGTTACTCCAACACACACACACACACACACACACACACACACACACACACACACACACACACTACATACGCTCACACACACACACACACATGCATATTGACGCCACACACACACTTTTACATTCTTTCACACTCTTCACATACGCTGCTGCTCTGTTTATTATCTATCCTGATTGCTTAGTCACTTCTTACCCCTACCTACATGTACATATTACCTCAACTACCTCGTACCCCTGCACATTGACTCGGTACCGGTACTCCTTCTATATAGTCTCGTTATTGTTATATTATTCTGTCACTATTTCCTTTTTTATTATGCTATAAAAAAAAATTAAAAAATTGGGAAATGGCTTGTAAGCATTTCACTGTAAAGTCTACACCTGTTGTATTTGGCGCATGTGACAAATAAAATTAGATTTTACATTCCGAAATGCGTGTCTTTTTCCACGCCTGTCAGATACTAACCCCGGTCAGTCTTAAGCTGCTCGGTGTCTGATGTAATCTATCCTACAGCTCTGAAACCCTCTAACTGACAGATAGACTGACTGACTGATAGACAGACAAACAGAGAGACAATGGGCCCCAGACAACAACTACCACTGGCAGCCTACCTGCTGCAACACCTCACATAGACTACCCCAACAGACAGATCACCTGCAACACCTCACACTCCAACACAGTCACACAGGCTGCCCCCGAGAAACCACTGGGCAGTGATATGCCTACAGTGTTACAGAGTCTTCATGGGTTAAGTATTGGGAGGTCCACCATCATTCAATACCAGCTTTTAAGATAACAACTGACAGAGTGTCTTCTGGATTTTAGTAATGCAGCATGGAGTAAAAAAGCCACTATTGCCAAATTCAGTCAGTGGCTGTGAAATTCAATAGCCAGAAGTGCTTATAAACTGTAGTGTATCATCCCTTTTTTAGGCAGAAATCACTAAACCCCAAAACACCATGGTTATTAACATACACTGCCATCAATCATATCATATGTTCTACCAGCTCCCTCTTTTTGGAGATATTATTATCTTTGTTTGACCAAAGTCAGAAAGTATTCATGCCACTTGATTAATGCACACTTTGTTGTGTTACAGCCTGATTTTTTCGAAATATAGAAATATCTAATTTACATAAGTATTCACACCCCTGAGTCAAAACATGTTAGAATCACCTTTGGCAGCGATTATAGCTGCAAGTCTTTCTGGGTAAGTCTCTAAGAGATTTGCACACTTAGATTGTACAATATTTGCACATTATTCTTTAAAGAATTCTTCAAGATCTGTCGAGTTGGTTGTTGACATTGCTAGAAAGACATTTTCAAGTCTTGCCATAGAGTTTCAAGCCGATTTAAGTCAAAACTGTAACTAGGCCACTCAGGAACATTCAATGTCATCTTGGTGTGGAACGCAAGTGTATATTTGGCCTTGTGTTTTAGGTTATTGTCCTGCTGAAAGGTGAATTTGTCTCCCAGTGTCTGTTGGAAAGCAGACTTAACCAGGTTTTCCTCTAGGATCTTGCCTGTGCTTAGCTCTATTACTTTTATTTTTATCCTAAAATAATCCCTAGTCCTTGCCGATGACAAGCATACCCATAACATGATGCAGCCACCACCATGTCTGAGGAAAGAGTTGATCCATCACTGAAGATGCTTTTAACTCAGACTGAACCAACAGCTATGGCAACTCTGAACACCTCTATCCCCTGGCTCAAAATAGAGAGCCACAGCAACTTCACAAAACAATGAAATGATTGAAATTAAATGACAGGTATCGAATCAGATTGTATGTGTTCTGATCCCCAGTATCTGCTCTGTTCTATTCCCTCTGTTTGGGAGCTTTGATTAGGAATGGGCAGGTAATGGTGAAAGGCCTGGACCAAAGACTAAACCCTCCCAGTGATTTACATCTCACCTCTCTTTCATCATCCACAATCACACACCAGTCTGTCTGTCTGTCCTCCTCCTATGAGCTAAAGCTTCTGCTCCTGGCTGCTACTCTACATCATGCATGGAAGGGGACACATCAATTCTCATACATACAGAGGCACACACAGGTACACACACACACAAGTGATTATTACGATCAAATTACATCACATCAGACCAGGGGGGGCAATCAGGGCTCATTTTACTCCCAGTCCCCCTGTCTCTCTCTGTACCTCTCCTGCATGGCTTTCAATGTCAGAGTATCTCTGTGCATATCTCGGCTGATTGCCTATGCCCCCTCCCAGTCTCTTTGTACAGTGCAGGGCCCATGCTGAAGCCAAATGTCAAGGCCCTGGGCTGAGAGACATTGCACAGAGGATAATAACCAGGTCTGCTGCCATTCAGGTCCCTCTCCAGGCAGGCAGGTAGTGCAAGAGTTACAACATAGAGCTAGAGGAAATGAGAGAGAGAGAGAGACAGACAGACAGACAGACAGACAGACTGTCACGCCCTGGCTCTGGGGACTCTTATATGTTGAGCCAGGGTGTGTAGGGTCTATGTTTTGTGTTCTATGTTCAGTTTCTAGTTCATGTGTTTTCTAGGTTGGCCGGGGTGGTTCTCAATCAGAGGCAACGAGAATCAGCTGTTGCTTGTTGTCTCTGATTGGGATCCATACTTAGGCAGCCTGTTGTGCACTTGTGTTTTGTGGGATCTTGTTCCGTGTTGGTTTGTGTTCATGACCGAGGACTTCACGTTTCGTTTTGTTGTTTTGTATTTTGTATCGTGTTGCTAGTACACTATTAAAGAGATGTACGCATATCACGCTGCGCCTTGGTCCAATCATTATGACGATCGTGACAGAAGATCCCACCAATACAGGACCAAGCAGCGTGTCCAGGAGCAAACGCCGGAGGTAACGTTAGTGGAGGTCCTCCTCGGTTGGGGGCAGATCACGGAGGAGGAGGCCGTCCGTTACCGGAGGGCGATGAAGGGGGAGACCCAGGCAGGAGAGGAGAAGCGGCGCCAACCGGGCCGTCGTCGGACAGGCGAGAGGCACCCCCAATAAAACAAATTTGGGGGGCACACGGCATGGACAACGGGGCTGCTGGAGGCAGATAAAGGGCGAGTTTGTGGACGAGGAGAGAAGGCCACCAGGTTACGGGGGCCATTGGTCAGTAGAGGGAAGGAGAGTGTAGAGGCACGGCGAGAGGTACTGAGGTGTGTTACCAGTCCGGTCCGGCCTGTTCCTGTCCCTCGCACCAAGCCTGTGATGCGCGTCGCCAGCCCGGCCCGGCCTGTTCCTGCCCCTCGCACCAAGACTGTGGTGCGCGTCGCTAGCCCGGCCCGGCCTGTTCCTGCCCCTCGCACCAAGCCTGTGGTGCGCGTCGCCAGCCTGGCCCGGCCTGTTCCTGCCCCTCGCACCAAGGCTGTGGTGCGCGTTGCTAGCCCGGCCTGGCCTGTTCCTGCCCCTCGCACCAAGCCAATGGTGCGCGTCGCCAGCCCGGCCCGGCCTGTTCCTGCCCCTCGCACCAAGCCAATGGTGCGCGTCGCCAGCCCGGCCCGGCCTGTTCCTGCCCCTCGCACCAAGCCAATGGTGCACGTCGCCAGCCCGGCCCGGCCTGTTCCTGCTTCCCGCACCAAGCCAGTGGTGCGCTTCGTCAGCCTGGTCCGGCCTGTCCCTGCTCCCCGCACCAAGCCAATGGTGCGCGTCGTCAGCCCGGTCCGGCCCGTTCCTGCTCTCCGCACCAAGCCTGTGGTGCGCGTCGTCAGTCCGGCACAGCCCGTGCCTGTTTCACCGGTGCCTGGTCAGGTACCGGTCAGCTGCTCCACACCGGAGCCTAAGCAATCCGCTCCACCGATGTCCAGTCCAGCTCCAGCCAGCGGGACCAGACCTGGGGCGCTACGGGGGGGTTGTTAGAGGGTGGTGGTCACGCCCGGAGCCGGATCCTCCTCCGAGGCGGAATGCCCACCCGGCCCCTCCCCTGTTGGGTTTATGTTGGCGCGGTCGCAGTCCGCGCCTTTGGGGGGGGGGGTACTGTCACGCCCTGGCTCTGGGGACTCTTATATGTTGAGCCAGGGTGTGTAGGGTCTATGTTTTGTGTTCTATGTTCAGATTCTAGTTCATGTGTTTTCTAGGTTGGCCGGGGTGGTTCTCAATCAGAGGCAACGAGAATCAGCTGTTGCTTGTTGTCTCTGATTGGGAACCATACTTAGGCAGCCTGTTGTGCACTTGTGTTTTGTGGGATCTTTGTTCCGTGTTGGTTTGTGTTCATGACCGAGGACTTCACGTTTCGTTTTGTTGTTTTGTATTTTGTATCGTGTTGCTAGTACACTATTAAAGAGATGTACGCATATCACACTGCGCCTTGGTCCAATCATTATGACGATACTAACCCCGGTCAGTCTTAAGCTGCTCTGTGTCTGATGTAATCTATCCTACAGCTCTGAAACCCTCTAACTGACAGACAGACAGACAGACAGACAGACAGACAGACAGACAGACAGACAGACAGACAGACAGACAGACAGACAGACAGACAGACAGACAGACAGACAGAGAGGATTGAGAGAGATAGCACTGCAATTCAACCATTTCAAAGACTGACTGCTCCTCACTTCACCAGAGACTCAGACGATGCATCAAGCAGTGCAATGAATGTCTTCAATTTGCATCAGCCATTTAGATTGACACAGATATGACGCTACAGGGATCAACAACCTTAAATAAGTATATTTCTTAACATTGATTAAGAAAAATATGGGAAACTATGGTAGATCCTATCATAATTAAACAAAATATATTTATTCATGCCATAAGACATGTTTCAATGTATCAATGTTTTAATGTTTCGCTAAGGTTAGTCTCTTGAAGCTCATTTTAAAACAAGTCATTAATCTGAGGAGTGGCATGATAGAATATTGCTTCAGTTCTCCGAAGTTTAATTAATAATTCTGGCCTGCATCATTAGACAACAGATTAGATCTGAAGGCCCTCCGCACTGTCTTTCAAGAGAGGTTCTCTCTCTCTGTGTCTGTCTCTCTCCCTCTCTCCCTCCATCCCTACCTGTGTTGTGACTGATTTGAATCAGACCAGGCTACCTTCAAAGTCTAGAACATGCAGACACAGGATAAGAGGGTAGAAACAGTTCATGATCACTGTCAGATTGATTGAAGGTTTGATGGGATGAATCAGGAGACTCCCTTCAATGTCTCTAGAGACTATTCAATGTCTAGACAATTTGTTCACAAAGAAGGAAGAAACAACAGGCTAGAAATGATAATAAATCTCAGAAATTGAAATAATTTAATGTCTCTAAACAAGATGTTCATTATCATTGGCAGATAGATTTAAAGATTGAAGTCAATTAAAGAGCTTTCCTTTGTACTGTTCACCACTTGATGAGTCAACTGTTTCAAAGTCTTTCAGAGGAATACTGACAACATTGTGTAAGTTTACTTTATGGTATGATTCCAACAATAGTATGACGCTTTTAGGATGTACGTTACAGTTCAGGTAAAGTGGAACCACAGGTTTACAGGAATACCAAAGTCTTTCATTTGGATGCAAACACAAAACCAGGGGAGTGGGGAGATGTGAAGCAACAAGGTGCTTTGAAGTAGGATGTCAAAAACAAGGTTACCCCTCCTTCCTCCTCTTTTTGAGAAGCCCCATACTGAGATATGACATAGTACCACAGCTCTGTGATATTCAAATGACATGATTATGATCAAAATAAGACATTTAACATGCTGCTGCATAAATACTCCACCAAAATAAGACACAGCAAAACAGTGACATCAAATTAAAATGAGATTATTCATTGTATAATTAAAATATATATATTCTCAGTAGAAAAACAATTATATTGCGATTGTTGTCTTAAAAACATGCTGCAGATTTACCTGACAAACTCCAGCATGTGTCACGCCCTGGCTCTGGGGACGCTGTTATGTTGAGCCAGGGTGTGTAGATCAATGTGTTTTGTGTCTATGGGTGCTATTTCTATGTTGGCCAGAGTGGCTCCCAATCAGAGGCAACAAGTGTCAGGTGTT
This sequence comes from Coregonus lavaretus, assembly GCF_964263955.1. Classification (NCBI taxonomy): domain Eukaryota; kingdom Metazoa; phylum Chordata; class Actinopteri; order Salmoniformes; family Salmonidae; genus Coregonus; species Coregonus lavaretus. The sequence goes on along the minus strand of NC_139996.1, from coordinate 35,344,257 downwards.
GCTGGCTGTCTCTGATTGGGAGCCATATTTATACAGTCTGTTTTTCATTCGTGTTTGTGGGATTTTGTTTCTAGTCTGTTTATGGTAGACCGTGAACTGTCACGTATCGTTTGTTGTTTTGATCGTGTCTCGTAATAAAGAGTATGTTTGCCTGCAACGCTGCGCCTTGGTCCTCATCTGTTCTAGACGATCGTGACAGAAAATCCCACCACAACTGGACCAAGCAGCGAGTCGAGGAGCCATCGCCAGGGAAATCCCTAGCAGATCTCCGTGGCAGCCTCGACTGGGTCAAGCCGAGTGAAGAGCAGAGAGAGTGGACTTGGGAACAATGGAGGAAGAGCTTCGACTGGGTCAAGCCAATTGAGGAGCTGAATAGCGGGAGTTGGAGGCAGAAGAGCGAGAGTTGGGCGAGAACTATAGAGGCCTGGCCCACGGGGAGGAGAGACCCCCAGAACATTTTTAGGGGGGGGCTCACGACGTCGGGGCAGCAGGAGGCCGCGATAGAGCGGTCCAGCGGGTTGGCAGAGGAGGCCGCCAGGTTACGGGGGCCACTGGTCGAAGAGGGGATGGAAGGTGTAGAGGCACGGCGAGAGGTACTGGGGTGTGTTACCAGTCCGGTCCGGCCCGTTCCAGATCCCGGTGTAGGGCCAGTGGTGTGTGTCCCCAGTACGGTCCGGTCTGTTCCTGCTCCCCGCACCAAGTCAGTGGTGCGCTTCGTCAGCCCGGCTCGGCCCGTTCCTGCTCCCCGCACCAAGTCAGTGGTGCGCTTCGTCAGCCCGGCTCGGCCCGTTCCTGCTCCCCGCACCAAGTCAGTGGTGCGCTTCGTCAGCCCGGCTCGGCCCGTTCCTGCTCCCCGCACCAAGTCAGTGGTGCGTTTCGTCGGCCCGGTTCGGCTCACTCCTGCTCCTCGCACCAAGCCAGTGGTGTGCGTCGTCAGTCCGGCACGGCCCGTGCCTGTTCCACTGGTGCCTGGTTCGGCACTGGTCAGATGTTTTACGCCGGGGCTAGAGCAATCCGCTCCATCAGTGTGCAGTCCAGCTCCGGCCAGCGGGGCCAGACCGGACCAGGGGTACTTTGGGGGGTTGGAGAGGGAGCGGGGATCAGGCCCGGAGCCGGATCCGCCGCCTAGGCGGAGTGCCCACCCGGTCCCTCCCCTGTGGTATTTGGTTGACGCGGTCGGAGTCCGCGCCTTTAGGGGGGGGGGTACTGTCACGCCCTGGCTCTGGGGACGCTGTTATGTTGAGCCAGGGTGTGTAGATCAATGTGTTTTGTGTCTATGGGTGCTATTTCTATGTTGGCCAGAGTGGCTCCCAATCAGAGGCAACGAGTGTCAGGTGTTGCTGGCTGTCTCTGATTGGGAGCCATATTTATACAGTCTGTTTTGCATTCGTGTTTGTGGGATTTTGTTTCTAGTCTGTTTATGGTAGACCGTGAACTGTCACGTATCGTTTGTTGTTTTGATCGTGTCTCGTAATAAAGAGTATGTTTGCCTGCAACGCTGCGCCTTGGTCCTCATCTGTTCTAGACGATCGTGACAGCATGACACTCTGTCATATTTGAAAACTATATGACTCTGAGATCAATACTTCAAATCTTTATAATGTGAGCTGACCTTACTGTCAGTGGATGAACTAATCTCTAACTATACTCAACAAAAAGATTCGATAAAAGCAATATTGCCAAACCCCTCTCAGATATCGTTATAAAAGAGCATGCAATAGACTTGAGTTCCTTTTGACTCGGTTGACATACAGTAGGGAGCACAAGGGAAAACAGAGTCAGAGCAGTGAATGTGGCATTACTTTAGATTTTTGATTTGATTTGATTTGTTAGGATCCCCTTTAGCCGACGCCAATGGCGACAGCTAGTCTTACTGGGGTCCTACACATAATTAAAAATACATTACAGACAAAATACTTTACAATTTGCATACATCTATCAGTTAAACATGCATGTCAGTACATACAGTACACACAACAAGTAGGTCACATGGGGGAGAGGCGTTGTGCCTTGAGGTGTTGCTTTATTTGTTTTTTGAAATAATTTGCACTTAAATAAGATGTAAGGGAGTTCCATGCACTCATGGCTCTGTATAATATTGTTTCATTGAATTTGTTCTGGACCTGTGGACTGTGAAAAGAGAGATTGGCATGCATATTATTAATATTAGCCCTCTGATTACAATGAAGAGCAAGACGTGCCACTCTGTTCTGGAACAGCTGCAGCTTAACTACAGTGAGGGAAAAAAGTATTTGATCCCCTGCTGATTTTGTACGTTTGCCCACTGACAAAGACATGATCAGTCTATAATTTTAATGGTAGGTTTATTTGAACAGTGAGAGACAGAATAACAACAAAAAAATCCAGAAAAACGCATGTCAAAAATGTTATAAATTGATTTGCATTTTAATGAGAGAAATAAGTATTTGACCCCTCTGCAAAACATGACTTAGTACTTGGTGGCAAAACCCTTGTTGGCAATCACAGAGGTCAGAAGTTTCTTGTAGTTGGCCACCAGGTTTGCACACATCTCAGGAGGGATTTTGTCCCACTCCTCTTTGCAGATCTTCTCCAAGTCATTAAGGTTTCGAGCCTGACGTTTGGCAACTCGAACCTTTAGCGCCCTCCACATATTTTCTATGGGATTAAGGTCTGGAGACTGGCTATGCCACTCCAGGACCTTAATGTGCTTCTTCTTGAGCCACTCCTTTGTTGCCTTGGCCGTGTGTTTTGGGTCATTGTCATGCTGGAATACCCATCCACGACCCATTTTCAATGCCCTGGCTGAGGGAAGGAGGTTCTCACCCAAGATTTGACGGTACATGGCCCCGTCCATCGTCCCTTTGATGCGGTGAAGTTGACCTGTCCCCTTAGCAGAAAAACACCCCCAAAGCATAATGTTTCCACCTCCATGTTTGACGGTGGGGATGGTGTTCTTGGGGTCATAGGCAGCATTCCTCCTCCTTCAAACATGGCGAGGTGAGTTGATGCCAAAGAGCTCCATTTTGGTCTCATCTGACCACAACACTTTCACCCAGTTCTCCTCTGAATCATTCAGATGTTCATTGGCAAACTTCAGACGGGCCTGTATATGTGCTTTCTTGAGCAGGAGGACCTTGCGGGCGCTGCAGGATTTCAGTCCTTCACGGCATATTGTGTTACCAATTGTTTTCTTGGTGACTATGGTCCCAGCTGCCTTGAGATTATTGACAAGATCCTCCCGTGTAGTTCTGGGCTGATTCCTCACCGTTCTCATGATCATTGCAACTCCACGAGGTGAGATCTTGCATGGCGAGGGAGATTGACATTCTTTTGTGTTTCTGCCATTTGCGAATATTCGCACCAACTGTTGTCACCTTCTCACCAAGCTGCATTTCTTTATTATGGACAGACCTCTCCCCATCTTTACAACCATTGAACCTATATGTTTTGACCATGGCAGTTTACAACTGTAATTTAACCAAGTAATTTAGTCTCCTCAACTTGTTCAACAGCCACACCATTCATTATCAGACTCAGCTGAGGTCTAGAACTTAGGGAATGATTTGTACCAAATACAATGCTCTTAGTTTTAGAGATGTTCAGGACCAGTTTATTACTGGCCACCCATTCCAAAACAGACTGCAACTCTTTGTTAAGGGTTTCAGTGACAACATTAGCTGTGGTTGCTGATGCGTATATGGTTGAATCATCAACATACATGGACACACATGCTTTGTTTAATGCCAGTGGCAGGTTCATTGGTAAAAATAGAAAAGAGTAGAGGGCATAGCTATACACCACACTTTACATGTTTGACATTAGAGAAGCTTCCATTAAAGAAAACCCTCTGAGTTCTATTAGATAGTTAGCTCTGAATCCACGATACAGCAGAGGTTGAAAAGCCATAACACATATGTTTTCTCACCAACAGGTTATGGTCAATAATATCAAAGGCTGCACTGAAATCTAACAGTACAGCTCCCACAATCTTTTTATTATCAATCTCTTTTAACCATTCATTAGTCATTTGTGTCAGTGCAGTACATGTTGAGTGCCCTTCTCTATAAGCATGCTGAAAGTATGTTGTTCATTTGTTTACAGAGAAATAGCGTTGTATTTGGTCAAACATCATTTTTTCCAACAGTTTGCTAAAAGCTGGCAGCAAGCTGATAGGTCTGCTGTTAGAACCAGTAAAGGCCGCTTTACCACTCGTGTAGCGGAATTACTTTGGCTTCTCTCCAGGCCTGAGGACAAAGACTTGCCTCTTAAATATATGACAGATAGGAGTGGCCAGAGTCAGCTACCATCCTCAGCAGCTTTCCATCTAAGTTGTCAATGCCAGGAGGTTTGTCATTATTGATCAATAACAATATTTTTTCCATCTCTCCCACACCAACTTTTCAAAATTCACACACACTAACTTTACAAAATTTGGTTTGGTGATTGAAATGACAGAAGAGCAGACTGTGTGTGGTGTGTGTGTGTGTGTGTCTGCATGATTGCGCATGCATGTGTGACATGACAGAAGAGGGTTCACAGACTGTATGTTTGTATGTGTGTGTGTGTGTCTGTGTCTGTGTGTGAGTGTGTGTGTGTGTGTGCGTGCGTGACTGCGCATGCGTGTGTTTGTGACACGTGTTAGTCTCATACAGTGGCTTGCGAAAGTATTCACCCCCCCTTTGCATTTTTCCTATTTTGTTGCCTTACAACCTGGAATTAAAATTGATTTTTGGGGGGTCTGTATCATTTGATTTACACAACATGCCTACCACTTTGAAGATGCAAAATAACTATTCACCCCCCCCCAAAGTCAATACTTTGTAGAGCCACCTTTTGCAGCAATTACAGCTGCAAGTCTCTTGGGGTATGTCTCTATAAGCTTGGCACATCTAGCCACTGGGATGTCTTCCCATTCTTCAAGGCAAAACTGCTCCAGCTCCTTCGAGTTGGATGGGTTCCGCTGGTGTACAGCAATCATACCACAGATTCTCAATTGGATTGAGGTATGGGCTTTGACTAGGCCATTCCAATACATTTAAATGTTTCCCCTTAAACCACATTGTCCTGCTGGAAGGTGAACCTCCACCATTGTCCTGCTGGAAGGTGAACCTCCGTCCCAGTCTCAAATCTCTGAATTTCCCTCAAGAATTTCCCTGTATTTAGCACCATCCATCATTCCTTCAATTCTGACCAGATTCCCAGTCCCTGCCGATGAAAAACATCCCCACAGCATGATGCTGCCACCACCATGCTTCACTGTGGGGATGGTGTTCTCAGGGTGAAGAGAGGTGTTGGGTTTGCGCCAGACATACTGTTTTCCTTGATGGCCAAAGAGCTACATTTTTGTCTCATCTGACCAGAGTACCTTCTTCCATATGTTTGGGGAGTCTCCCACATGGCTTTTGGTGAACACGAAACATGTTTGTTTATTTATTTCTTTAAGCAATGGCTTTTTTCTGGCCACTCTTCCGTAAAGTCCAGCTCTGTGGCGTGTACGGCTTAAAGTAGTCCTATGGACAGATACTCCAATCTCCGCTGTGGAGCTTTGCAGCTCCTTCAGGGTTATCTTTGGTGTCTTTGTTGCCTCTCTGATTAATGCCCTCCTTGCCAGGTCCGTGAGTTTTGGTAGGCGGCCCTCTCTTGGCAGGTTTGTTGTGGTGCCATATTCTTTACATTTTTTAATAATGGATTTAATGGTGCTCCGTGGGATGTTAAAAGTTTCAGATATTTTTTTATAATCCAACCCTGATCTGTACTTCTCCACAACTTTGTGCCTGACCTGTTTGGAGAGCTCCTTGGTCTTCATGGTGCCGCTTGCTTGGTGGTGCCCCTTGCATAGTGGTGTTGCAGACTCTGGGGCCTTTCAGAAGAGGTGTATATATACTGAGATCATGTGACAGATCATGTGATACTTAGATTGCACACAGGTGGACTTTATTTAACTAATTATGTGACTTCTGAAGGTAATTAGTTGCAACAGATCTTATTTAGGGGGTTCATAGCAAAGGGGGTGAAAACACATGCACGCACCACTTTTCCGTTATTTATTTTTTAGAATTTTTGGAAACAAGTTATGTTTTTCATTTCACTTCACCAACTATTTTGTGAATGTCCATTACATGAAATCCCCCCCCCCCCCAAAAAAAAAAAAAATCCATGTTGTAATGCAACAAAATATGAAAAACGCCAAGAGGGATGAATACTTTGCAAGGCACTGTATAAGCGCTCTCAAACTTTGAGCCTGCTGGGCTGCAGAGATGTGGAAAGGGAGGCTGCTGGTACAGAACTGACAACATCTGTATCTGACATCTGTCTCAAATATCTGACAAACCTGTATCATCTTACTGAGCTGCTGCACTCAGACACAACTACTGTACTGTACCAGCAGGCTCTGGCATTAGTTATTGAGTGTCCTTACATCAGTGGATGCTGCTGAGGGGAGGACAGCTCATAATAATGGCTGGAACGGAGCGATTCCACTCCAGCCCTTACCACAAGCCAGTTCTCCCTAATTAAGGCGCCACCAACCTCCTGTGCCTTACATGTAGGTACTGTACAGAATGTTGGACCATGGACCTGTCATGGGCATTGAGTGAAAAGGGGTGTTTTCAAGTTTTCAAAAGGGGGGTTTTCAAATCTCAGGTGTTTTCAAGTGTGTTCAGTCTGTGTTGCACAAGAACAGGCCAGAGCTGCTCTCTGATTGGCTGTTCTGTTCTGAGTAGACTCACTAAGGCAATCCTGCCATTAGCTGCTCTAAATCAAGACAAGGCAAAAAGTGGGCTCTCTGAAGAGACACATCTCTTAATTATTCTGAGAAACCCACTCTAATTCTGGAACACCAGAGCAGTGAATGAAACTGAAAACCTATTAGCCGCTATTCGTCCGAGCAGCTCAAAGAACAGGAAGCAATCAATACAGGGCAGATATGTGGCAGGGAGATGGGAGCATGTGACAGGGAAGCAGTGAGAGGAGTAAAATGAAATGAACCACAGAGACAGGATGTGTGTGGAAGAGTGAGAGAGAGAGATAGGAGATGGACACAGACAAATAAGGAAGTAAGAGAGTAGCAGGGCAAACGGCAAGGTTGAGATAAGAACAGTCCAGTAGGGCAGTGTTATGTTCGAAACCACCTAACGCTAGACCGATTCAGAACCAAGACCGGAGCAAATTGAGTCCGAGTCAAGACAAAGACTGGGAGGGGGACAAGGGGTCCGAGACCGAATCAAGACCGAGACCAGAAAAATGCTAGTCCAATTCAAGACCATGATTGTAATTTAGTCAAATCACCACCATAATAAAACTTCAAAATGTCCAGTATTTCTGTGTTCATATTTCAGAACAACATATGGATTCATTAGACATTCAGAATAGTGAAAAAATGTATGCTGAGGGAAAATAGAGCCACTCTAGAAATTATTACTAACACAAACACAGTAGGAACAATGGGCCTTCTACGCCTTCAGAGAAGGGCTAAGGATTTATAAAATAATGAGTATAATAATATAATAATAATGATAATTATATTATTATTTTCAATGATGTTCTGATTTATTTATTCAATGGGCTCCCGAGTGGCGCAGCGGTCTAAGGCACTGCATCTCAGTGCTTGAGGTGTCACTACAGACCCCCTGGTTTGATTCCAGGCTGTATCACAACCGGCCGTGATTGGGAGTCCCATAGGGTGGCGCACAATTGGCCCAGCGTCGTCCAGGTTTGGCCGGTGTAGGCCGTCATTGTAAGTAAGAATTTGTTCTTAACTGACTTGCCTAGTTAAATAAAGGTTACAAAAAAAGTATAGAGGTCCAGTTTTTGTTGGAATGGAAATGAAAGGGTTAACACTGAAGAGAAAAAAAAAATCAATCTGGATTTTTCTTTGCTGGTCTCTGGGGAGATAAATCTAGCTAGCCATTGGCTATGCCATCAGAAGCTAGATAAAAGCATCTGCCATTCAACTGTATTAGGGCAAAACTTTGGAGTGACAGTGGAATCAACCAATCACATTTTGACTTAATGAGTGGGACCCTTTTTATAGAAACTTCTGCCTTCTTGAAGGCCAACTGGTCACTGCGCAATAGCGAGCAGTAGTTTTCCCACAGTCTAGCTAGCTACCATTTGTTGTCAGCTAGTTTGCAGCAGCTGCAGCAGGTGTTATCAAAGAGGATGTTGTTGCTAATTTATTAGCTTCTCCCTTTTCAAGAATAACTTTCAACAAGAAGTTAAGTTTCAAATGATCATCATCTGGTGAGAGAAACTGTGTTTTTTATTGCAACGCGCTTGCTGTTGATAGCCATCTCTTTGAAAATAACTTGTGTGTGAAACATTGTTGCATTTAAAGTGGAACTGACAGCTTTTTAGCAACATGAAATCATATAAAAATCTGTTCATATACACCCCCAGGAAGAATATGACACTTAAAAATATATATCTGACAAGCGACCACTTAGAGACCGAGTCGTGGCTGAACGAAGACATGAATAACATACAGTTGGCGGGTTATACACTGTATCGGCAGGATAGAAAAGCAGCCTCTGGTAAGACAAGGGGTGGCGGTCTATGTATATTTGTAAACAAAAGCTGGTGCACAATATCTAAGGAAGTCTCGAGGTTTTGCTCGCCTGAGGTAGAGTATCTCATGCTAAGCTGTAGACCACACTATATACCAAGAGAGTTTTCATCTATATTCTTCGTAGATGTCTATTTACCACCACAAACCGATGCTGGCACTAAGACCTCACTCAATGAACTGCATACGGCCATAAGCAAACAGGACAACGCTCATTCAGAGGTGGCACTCCTAGTGGCTGGGGACTATAATACAGGGAAACTTAAATCTGTTTTACCTCATTTCTACCAGCATGTTAAATGTGCAACCAGAGGGGAAAAAACTCCAGACCACCTTTACTCCACACACAGAGATGCGTACAAATCTCTCCCTCGCCCTCCATTTGGCAAATCTGACCTTAATTCTATCCTCCTGATTCCTGCTTACAAGTAAAAACTAAAGCAGCAAGCACCAGTGTCTCGGTCAATAAAAAAGTGGTCAGATGAAGCAGATGCTAAGCTACAGGACTGTTGTAGCCATGAAGTGCTTTGAAAGGCTGGCCTTGGCTCACATCAACACCATTATCCCAGAAACCCTAGATGCACTCCAATTTGCATACCGCCCCAACAGATCCACAGATGATGCAATCTCTATTGCGCTCCACACTGCCCTTTCACACCTGGACAAAAGGAACACCTATGTGAGAATGCTATTCATTGACTACAGCTCAGCGTTCAACCCCATAGTGCCCTCAAATATCATCACTAAGCTAAGGACCCTGGGACTAAACACCTCCCTCTGCAACTGGATCCTGGACTTCCTGACGGGCCGCCCCCAGGTGGTAAGGGTAGGTAACAACACATCCGCCACGCTGATCCTCAACACGGGGGCCCCTCAGGGGTGCGTGCTCAGTCCCCTCCTGGACTCCCTGTTCACTCATGACTGCATGGCTAGGCACCACTCCAACACCATCATTAAGTTTGCCGATGACATAACAGTGGTAGGTTACCGATAACGACGAGACAGCCTGTAGAGAGGAGGTCAGAGACCTGGCCGTGTGGTGCCAGGACAACAACCTCTCCCTCAACGTGATCAAGACAAAGGAGATGATTGTGGACTACAGGAAAAAGAAGAGGACCGAGCACCCCCCATTCTCATCGACCGGGCTGTAGTGGAGCAGGTTGAGAGCTTCAAGTTCCTTGGTGTCCACATCACCAACAAACTAACATGGTACAAGCACACCAAGACACTTGTGAAGAGGACATAACAAAACCTATTCCCCCTAAAGAGACTGAAAATATTTGGCTTGGGTCCTCAGATCCTCAAATGGTTCTACAGCTGCACCATCGAGAGCATCCTGACTGGTTGCATCACTGCCTGGTATGGCAACTGCTCGGCCTCCGACCGCAAGGCACTACAGAGGGTATTGCATACGGCCCAGTACATCACTGGGGCCAAGCTTCCTGCCATCCAGGACCTCTATACCAGGCGGTGTCAGAGGAAGGCCCATGACTTGTGATCATTGCCCTTGCTAGTTTGATTGTACTGACATTCCCAGCCTTACAGTGTCTTGCAAAAGTATTCATCCCCCTTGGCCTTTTTCCTATTTTGTTACATTACAACCTGTAATTTACATGAATTTTTATTTGGATTTCAGGTAATGGACATACACAAAATATTCCAAATTGGTGAAGTGAAATGAAAAAAATAACTTATTTCAAAAAAATTCTATAAAATAAATAACGGAAAAGTGGTGCGTGCATATGTATTCACCCCCTTTGCTATGAAGCCCCTAAATAAGATCTGGTGCAACCAATTACCTTCAGAAGTCACATAATTAGTTAAATAAAGTCCACCTGTGTACAATCTAAGTGTCACATGATCTGTCACATGATCTCAGTATATATACACCTGTTCTGAAAAGCCCCAGAGTCTGCAACACCACTAAGCAAGGGGCATCACCAAGCAAGCAGCACCATGAAGACCAAGGAGCTCTCCAAACAGGTCAGGGACAAAGTTGTGGAGAAGTACAGATCAGGGTTGGGTTATAAAAAAATATCTGAAACTTTGAACATCCCACGGAGCACCATTAAATCCATTATTTAAAAAATGGAAAGAATATGGCACCACAACAAACCTGCCAAGAGAGGGCCGCCCACCAAAACTCACGGACCAGGCAAGGAGGGCATTAATCAGAGAGGCAACAAAGAGACCAAAGATAACCCTGAAGGAGCTGCAAAGCTCCACAGCGGAGATTGGAGTATCTGTCCATAGAACCACTTTAAGCCGTACACTCCACAGAGCTGGGCTTTACGGAAGAGTGGCCAGAAAAAAGCCATTGCTTAAAGAAAAAAATAAGCAAACACGTTTGGTGTTCGCCAAAAGGCATGTGGGAGACTCCCCAAACATATGGAAGAAGGTACTATGTCTGAGGGGGCGGGGGTGGGGGGGGGAATAGTTATGTTTTCTGTTTTTTTTGTCTTATTTCTTGTTTGTTTCACACAAAAAAATATTTTGCATCTTCAAAGTGGTAGGCATGTTGTGTAAATCAAATGATACAAACCCCAAATAAATCTATTTTAATTCCAGGTTGTAAGGCAACAAAATAGGAAAAATGCCAAGGGGGTGAATACTTTCGCAAGCCACAGTAGTTGTATTCGTCCGTTTTTGTCCAGAATATTGAGTCATTGACACTGAAACAGTGCATACCGAATGGAGGCAGCAAACAATGTACCAGGCCAGCTGTGATTTACAACCTGATAGGAATATTTTTTGGACTACCAAGAAATGTATTTGTGAATAATATTAACCTATATATTTGGAGCATAAAATGGGAATTTGATATTGTTGACTGATATTATGATTGTCTGTTTTGTTTCATATCTGCAAAATAGTTAAAATGCTGTCAGTTCCACTTTAAACTTTAGGTCACCGGTTACTTTGTGTGCTAAACGTGAACTGTTTTTTGCAATGGGAAGTAATAGTTGTACATTTCGATAGGGAAATGCTTAATGGTTGTGTTTTTGTATTCTTATGATTGGGCCCTCTGGCTTATTATGTCAGAGTTTATGGACTGCTTATCCTTTAACATCATGCTGTGTGTGACTGCTGTCTTTCCATCAGCCCTATGCAGTGGTGTAGTGGTGCCTGGAAAAGTGAGTATACTCTAATTTTGCAAAAAAGTTCCCAAAATGCATGCCCAGCGAAGGAAAGGCACACTGAAAAATCCAGTTTTCCTTTGGTTTTTCAGATTTTCACTCTCAAAATAATTTTTTTAATAGAAAAAATACAAAAATGCGATGGTCTAAGTCCACAACAATGCTTAAACCACATCAATCTGATTGGGTCGGCCTGTCAGGGCCTGGCTCCCCAGTGGGTGGGCCTCTGTCCACCCAGGCCCATCCATGTCTACGCCCCTGATGCAAACAGCGCATGATGACAATTGCGCATCACAAATAGCCTACTAACCAACACTTCGGACTAAACTTTTTCAATACCTTCTTTGCATACCCATTGTTGCCTTAGTTAGCATTTACGGCTAATACCTAACTGCATATACCCTCCACCACACCACTGGCCCTTTGTGTTTTATATAAAGTGCACTCTCCTATACCTAACTGCATATACCCTCCACCACACCACTGGCCCTTTGTGTTTTATATAAAGTGCACTCTCCTACATGAGTGCGCTGGTATTACGGTTGCTGTCCTTTCAGAATCACGAACCTGTCACACACTGAAGGCCTTTAGGTTCGCCACAATAGATATAAAGGCTGTTAAGATATTAATGTTTCAAGAAAGGAGTGTATATATTTGGCCTAGTGAAGCGGTTTTATTCGCTGACTGAATGGAATCTGATAATTATGAGTTTTTTACTCCGCTGGTCTCGGCTGGCCACGGGAAGAAATTATGAGTCCTCACTGTCCGAGACCGAGTACAAATGTATCTGACACCGAGACAAGACCGAGACACTCAATATGTGGTCTCGAGACCGGACTCGAGACCGGTCATTATTACAACACTGTAGTAGGGAGACAGAGATCATAATTATAATTTATATAGCACTTTCCTACCAACTGAGGTACTCAAAGTGCTTTACATAGTAAAAGGGAAACTCACCTCATCCACCACCAATGTGCAGTACCCACCTGGGTGATGCACGGCAACAATCTTTATGCCAGAACGCTCACCACACATCAGGTGACGAGTGATATACGGCAATTAGGAATGATTTGGTGGCCTTGATGGAATGGGGCCAGGTTGGGAATTTAGCCATGACACCAGGGTTAACACCCCTACTCTTACGATAAGTGCCATGGGATTTTCTATGACGACAGAGAGTCAGGACACCCGTTTAACGTCCCATCAGAAAGATGGCACCCTACACAGGGCAATGTCCCCTTTACTGCCATGGGGATCTCCTTAGACTTGAGGGAAGAGTGCCCTCTACACCATCTGGTCTCCCATCCAGGACCGACCCTGCTTAGCTTCAGAGGCAAGCCAGCAGTGGTATGCAGGGTGGTATGCTGCATAGAGATAGAGAACAGGACCAGCAGCAGAAATACAAGGAGTTGTACAGGGTTATTCTACTGACGTAAATCCCATTGAGTCACAATGCAGAGCCTGCTGCCTCAGGTCAGAATAATGAAGAAAGTAATACGGTTCTATAGAGATGGATGTGGCTGCCTCTTCACAAACTTGTCTGATTGATTTTTACTGGGTAAAACTTTATTTGAATGCTACTGCTTTGAGATATTTCAGTATTAATCCAAGCTGCAAAACTTTGTTTGTTGGTTTCCTCAGCAAGCAGAGATTTATGAGGAGTGAATATTGTTCAACGGTAAAATAAACACTTTGATATAGTAAGTGTGCAAGAATAAACACAGAGGGGCGAGGACAACTAGCATGAAAACAAGCCATAGATGGTATATCAAGCATATCCCCAAACAAACAAACATTCATTTGATTTTCATTCTAGATAATGAAAATCAATATGAGAGAGGCAGCGGTCCAGCTCAAACCTTAGTAAGGTGAGGAGCTGTCACTCAAATTCTCTTCCTGTTTACACAATAAACAGAGATGTTTACCACTGAGCTTCATCTCATGGCCTCCTTCCAGTATATCAACTTGAAGAGAATTACAATTCAAATAGTCATTAAAATTGTCATTGTGATGTGATTGACTGACGTGCATTGTGACATTGGAAGAGAAAATAGTCTGCTTTCCAAGAAAACTTCAGACAAAGATGGTAGCACTTTAGTTTACAGTGCTGAAATAACAGGGTAACGTCCAGGAAAGTAACAGGAAACAACAGGGAAACAACGACCAGGTGAGTACTCAGTACAGGAGCCCTGATGAGCAGGCAGGAAAACATGATGCAAGGCCATTTTTAAACTCAATGGGCGATGAAACACAAGTACTCTTTAAACTGTCGACAACGTTCTACTAAAGAGCTGAGCAACTGCTCTGCTGTGTCTGCTCTAGTGTGTAGTGTTTCCTCTATCCACCATTATGGCTTTGAGTGAAGTCTGTCTCTCTTCTGTCACCCGCAGGACACTCTCTATAGGTCACCTGGGCATCACTACCCACAGGGTAGCCTGGGGTGAGAACCACTCTATTTCCAAGTCTCCCCTTTTGTTTTGTTGGAGGCCATTTGAACACATCTGCTCCCCCCAGCGCTCTCCATTACCTGGGAGGGGACTGCCAGCCCAGCACACTGGCTGTAACGGCCAGAGACGCTGTACCATGGACCCTCTTGGGGGGGGGGCGTCTTATGAACGCCCTCATCTCAGTGGCGTCTTATGAACACCCTCGCAGAATGGGCATAAACTTTTATAAAGGGAGTAAAAGGGAAATGAGATTATGAAGTTTTCGTGGACGGATGTAAATGCAAAAGAACTGAGATACATTATTTACACTACATTGGTAACAAAGAGGAGTCTGACACGGAATGTCTTTGTCTTCCAGAAATAAAGACACCAAAGTAGCAAAGTAATGAGTAATAGAACAATGGAACCCCATGTATCATCACAGGCCCTCATAATATGAAACTAGTCTATAGCTTCATCATCAAACGGCCCCAATAAGTAGTCACAAAGTCACAGAATAGCTAATAAACAGGCTGAAAGAACAACTGGACTCATCTTGAACCACATATCTACTTTTACCTCCTGTTCCCTTTCTCACGGTGTTCAATCTGATGTGTGTGAGAGAGAACTGTGACAGTAGCAGTCTCCAGTCAGGGTTTGGTTCTGCTCATGGTCTGCTCTTTTCACCCTTCAGAGAGGAGTTTAGCCCACAGCCTCAGGGAAGATGATGATTCACTGGATGTAACATTGTGCTTGACTCAGAACAATGCCAGTCTTTGAAGTCTACGGACAGGTTTGAGGCAAATTACACTTAAAACAATATGTTTGAAGCTGCGGATCAAAGAATAGAAATAAAGCATATTCACAGAAACATTCTGATTTCAAACAATGGCATGCATTATTTCTATCATTCCATCCCTTGAATAACCATCCATACTTGTGTACTGTGTACAAGTGTGTGCTATTCTAAAAGCACAATTACTGCAGGGAGATGTCATTAACAGTATCGCCTGTTATTTGTCAGTGTAAAATGGATGTTCTCTCTGTGTAGGATGGTGAGGAGCCTTTCTATTCAAAGCACACAACAGGGCTTCATTTATTTTGCTGCTGAGAGGGAGTGGCCTTGTGCTTGTCACGTTGTATAATATTTTGAAGACAGGCGCAGGAATACGTATTAGGGGTTTTATTTACTCCACCCAACACAAACACGTACAGTGGGGCAAAAAAGTATTTAGTCAGCCACCAATTGTGCAAGTTCTCCCACTTAAAAAGATGAGAGAGGCCTGTAAATTTCATCATAGGTACACGTCAACTATGACAGACAAAATGAGGAAAAAAAATCCAGAAAATCACATTGTAGGATTTTTTATGAATTGATTTGCAAATTATGGTGGAAAATAAGTATTTGGTCAATAACAAAAGTTTCTCAATACTTTGTTATATACCCTTTGTTGGCAATGACACAGGTCAAATGTTTTCTGTATGTCTTCACAAGGTTTTCATACACTGTTGCTGGTATTTTGGCCCATTCCTCCATGCAGATCTCCTCTAGAGCAGTGATGTTTTGGGGCTGTCGCTGGGCAACACGGACTTTCAACTCCCTCCAAAGATTTTCTATGGGGTTGAGATCTGGAGACTGGCTAGGCCACTCCAGGACCTTGAAATGCTTCTTACGAAGCCACTCCTTCGTTGCCCGGGCGGTGTTTTGGGATCATTGTCATGCTGAAAGACCCAGCCACGTTTCATCTTCAATGCCCTTGCTGATGGAAGGAGGTTTTCACTCAAAATCTCACGATACATGGCCCCATTCATTCTTTCCTTTACACGAATCAGTCGTCCTGGTCCCTTTGCAGAAAAACAGCCCCAAAGCATGATGTTTCCACCCCCATGCTTCACAGTAGGTATGGTGTTCTTTGGATGCAACTCAGCATTCTTTGTCCTCCAAACACGACAAGTAGAGTTTTTACCAAAAAGTTCTATTTTGGTTTCAAATGACATTCTCCCAATCCTCTTCTGGATCATCCAAATGCACTCTAGCAAACTTCAGACGGGCCTGGACATGTACTGGCTTAAGCAGGGGGACACGTCTGGCACTGCATGATTTGAGTCACTGGCGGCGTAGTGTGTTACTGATGGTAGGCTTTGTTACTTTGGTCCCAGCTCTCTGCAGGTCATTCACTAGGTCCCCCCGTGTGGTTCTGGGATTTTTGCTCACCGTTCTTGTGATCATTTTGACCCCACGGGGTGAGATCTTGCGTGGAGCCCCAGATCGAGGGAGATTATCAGTGGTCTTGTATGTCTTCCATTTCCTAATATTTGCTCCCACAGTTGATTTCTTCAAACCAAGCTGCTTACCTATTGCAGATTCAGTCTTCCCAGCCTGGTGCAGGTCTACAATTTTGTTTCTGGTGTCCTTTGACAGCTCTTTGGTCTTGGCCATAGTGGAGTTTGGAGTGTGACTGTTTGAGGTTGTGGACAGGTGTCTTTTATACTGATAACAAGTTCAAACAGGTGCCATTAATACAGGTAACAAGTGGAGGACAGAAGAGCCTCTTAAAGAAGAAGTTACAGGTCTGTGAGAGCCAGAAATCTTGCTTGTTTGTAGGTGACCAAATACTTATTTTCCACCATAATTTGCAAATAAATTCATAAAAAATCCTACAATGTGATTTTCTGGAATTTGTTTTCTCAATTTGTCTGTCATAGTTGACGTGTACCTATGATGAAAATTACAGGCCTCTCTCATCTTTTTAAGTGGGAGAACTTGCACAATTGGTGGCTGACTAAATACTTTTTTTCCCCACTGTATATATATACAAAAGGGATGTAACCCAAACAAAGAGCGAGGTGTAACCTCTACACAATACACGGGACGAGACCCGTAAACAACAAGAGCACTATACACGGTACTCACAAGACCAACGGGGAACATATAGACAAGACAGTCCTGGGTTGGTGGTAATGGTCCATGTCAGTGATACCTAGAAAGCCGGTGACATAGACCTCCGGAACTGGTGAACGGAATGAGCAGCAGTACCGGGGGGATCCATGACAGTGCTGGAATACATCTGGAGTGCTCTTTACATTACATTTTAGTCATTTAGCAGACACTCTTATCCAGAGCGACTTACAGTTAGTGAATACATTATTTTTCATACTGGCCCCCCCGTGGGAATCAAACCCACAACCCTGGTGTTGCAAACGACATGCTCTACCAACTGAGCTACATCCCTGCCGGCCATTCCCTCCCCTACCCTGGGCCAATTGTGCGCCACCCCATGGGTCTCCTGGTCGCGGCCGGCTATGACAGAGCCTGGATTCAAACCAGGATCTCTAGTGGCACAGCTAGAGAGTCCCCTAGACCACTGCGCCACTCGGGAGGACTTTAGAGTGGAGACTGCACCTCCAGATCAACGTTCAGCACATTTATCTCCACCTGACTTTTTAAATATTTCCTGTATATAGTCATCTTACTTACTTACTTTATTGTGCATTTCATATTTCCTATTCTTATTTCTTGTGTTTTTTTTTCTAGTAATACATTGTTATTGATTATTGCATTGCTGGGTTTTGCAAGAAAGGCATTTCTGTACTTGTGCATGTGACATTAAAACTTAAAACTTGAAACTTGAAACCTAGCCCAGCTCCCTGTCTGTTCTCTGCCACAGCCAGTCACTGTCTCTCTGAGCCGCTTCGTGAAGCTCTCAACACAACAACGCTCCACAGATGAATACACTTGATAGCAAATCATTTTCTCAGAGTGCAAGGGGAAGCAAAGTGAATGTTAATAAGAGCTAATGCTGCTCTTCGCTTGCAGCACACGGACGGCAAAAAAACACAACAAACAGTCAAAGAGACAATGGTTTCCATGATCTCCCCAACTACAGGTACCATGGAAACAGGGTCTGTAGAAACGAGGAACTGGCATGACATGTAAGAGATAGGTTCTGAATGCCTGTCAAGGCAATTTTTCGTTTCTCCAGAACTTTCCTCGTCCAACATGAGGAGCACTTGAGTTTGCTTTGATCTCAAGTTATTTTGGTATAACATACAGTATTCACTCTGTAAGAGCACTTTCTCTTCTCTCTTCTCCCAATGAAGACTGAACAACCTAATTAGATATCCAGTAACATATTAAGCAGAGGCATCATCTCACAAAGATAACTCTTAAACATAAACAGCTAAATCAAAGCAGGATCGTCTAGTAACATACTATCTCAAGATGAACACAGGATCAAAGCGAGACAAATCTTACCAAAAACAGCAACCTGCTAAATTTCATCCTCAGACTCTGTAGTCTCCTGCATCATATTAGGCAAGGGTTCCTAAATCATGATGGAATCAGAAGCAAGACCAAAGAGCATGTTAAAAAGTGGGCCAGTATTTTGCATCTCTTTACATTCAAGACAGGGTCGAAAAACAGGTAGGCATTTTCTGTGGCTCTGCCGTACACAGCAGCGGACTTGTCTGGGTACAGTACCAGGAACCCCGATAGACAGAACAGCTTGTTGCTCCCCAGCTTACCTTCAGAAGCCTTGGGACGACAGTCAGCTATTGGGCTCCTTTAAACAATAGCGTCAGTTTGATGCTGACAGGTGGTAGGTACATAACGTAGAAACTAGAGAATGCTGGTTCTCCTCCACACGCCACTGTTCAATCACTATCTACAGCCAGAGCCAGAGCAGACACAATGAAGAGCAGACACTTGTCCAGGTTGATGGAGTGTGTGTCTATACCGGTATGTATACATTTAATCCACATACTATGTCTAAAAATATATCTAAATTGTGGTGATGATAAAATTGTACAATTTCTTAAACAATCTCCAGTTGTGTGACTGGACAGGATACATTCAGAAGAGAAAATGTGATAATTCTCAATGAATTAACATAGGGATTCAGTTGAGGGAGGCTCTTTGACTACGCCAATACAGTTATTCTGGCAGAGTCAGACTTTCAGACTTTTATTCCACCTCCTGAGCCCAGTATTTAAACCCGCCAGGTCTCAGAGAGCTGGTGTCTTAAGCCCACTCAGTAGATAGCACACCGAGGTCAGCTGACAGCCAGCCCGCCCCAGCCTCCTCTGGTAAGCCTTGGCTGTCAGAACCCAAGTCCAGCCTGACAGGGTGCTGTCTCCTTCCACAGACCCATCAAACAGAGAGCCAAGCCGACAAGGACAGGAATCTCATTAAGATAGACTAGATTGCCAGGATAAAATGTCACTCACAAATATTCCAGCCATATCTGACTTATCTCTGCTTCCACAAAAACACAGAACTATGAAACAAATTACAGCATTCCCCTGAGCCATCAGATGCTGCAGATTGTTTCAGTGTGTACTGACTGTAAGGACAACCAAATGTATTTTACATCCACAATGAGTGCAAAAATTGGAGCTGCTTTCTGCTGCACTCAAACCATTCAACTGCATAAACATGCATAATCACCAAAATGTGGATGATTGTCATGATTGTCAAGTCTTTGGATCCTATTATTGCCATAATTCCATTTACATGTGTTCCTTTGGAGCCATAGCTCCTCTGGGCCAGTAAAAGTGTAAGGTAACTTGGTGTAATCTAATTGCTGCAGTGTGGTGTAATCATAGTGATTGCAGTGGGGAATTCAGGACCAATCAAGAGAATACTAACACTTTGATTCAGCTACCACTGATCACACCCATGCATAAACGCACACACACTCAATCACTTGAGAAGTCATTAAAATTAAAATAAGAGGGATTTTTTTGAACAAAATTAGAAATCCTAACCTAATCCTAATATTTAGAATAAAACATACCAAAGCATGTTTTAAGAAGGGTTCCCATTCCCATACTAATGGGACCTTTGACATAAACAGTGGAGTCTCTATGGCTCTTTTGTAAGGGCCCTGATCTCAACAGATTCCCAGTTTTCCAGCAGAACATTTCACCAAGGTCATGTCTGTGTCAGCATTATAATACTCCTACAGTAGGCTTCAACTGAAAGTTGCTGACATTTTGGCATGCATTATTCAGTCCTTTTCAAGAGGCTCGGAGAGGAAAAGTAAAAGTTCAGAGTTCAACAGTAGGTGAGGTCCATGAGGACACATCAGTAGTACTTTGTGGTGAGTGTGGAGAAATATGGGTCAGAAAAGTTAATCAAGAGGCTGCCTGAATCTATCTATGAGCAGCACAGAAATGAAACACTGAAAGTGCTTTTTCAATGAGTGCAGTTCTATAGGTGAGTGCAGTTCTATAGGTGAGTGCAGTTCTATAGGTGATTGCAGTTCTATGGGTGAGTGCAGTTCTATAGGTGAGTGCAGTTCTATAGGTGAGTGCAGTTCTATAGGTGTGTGCAGTTATATAGGTGTGTGCAGTTCTATAGGTGAGTGCAGTTATATAGGTGAGTGCAGTTCTATAGGTGAGTGCAGTTCTATAGGTGAGTGCAGTTCTATAGGTGAGTGCAGTTCTATAGGTGAGTGCAGTTATATAGGTGAGTGCAGTTCTATAGGTGAGTGCAGTTCTATAGGTGAGTGCAGTTCTATAGGTGAGTGCAGTTCTATAGGTGAGTGCAGTTATATAGGTGAGTGCAGTTCTATAGGTGAGTGCAGTTCTATAGGTGTTGTTGGACTTTTGTCTTGAGGCACAGACACAACAATAGTGTTTGCCTGCTGAGAGCCCAGAGTACTTAGCACCACCTTAGCACAGAGTGGCAGCTGTAATTTGCGAACCCAGTGCGCACCGATTTTACATGTAGAATAGTGTGGAAATTACGGCAGTCAGAAGTCTACAGCAGGTGGTCCCTAAAATACAGCGCTGAGCGATTGGCAGACGAACGCTAGATCCACATTCGGTGTGATGTGTGCAAGCCTTTACTCTTAATTGCAAGTTTGCACTTCATAAGGCTTTCATGGGTGACTTGCTGATATAGTCTTGTGGTTGGAATCTTTCCTGTGATATCTATCTAAAATATTTAGTTAAAATACCATAGATAGATTTGCAGTAGACAAATTACAGTCATAGAAATAGGGTTAGGATAAAACAAGACAACCAACTGGCTTATGAATTTCAAACACATATTAGCTGCAGTGAAAGCCACACCATAAATCATCATAAATCTGTGTCATCAATGTATGAAGGTCTGTTTTCCAAAAGCAGAAACTTAAGATGCACTGCTAATAATATAACAGGGTAAACACAGATTGACCAGACCTCCTAGGAATAATGTTGACACTCAAAGCCATAAAAAAACAAAAAGTAATTAAGCAGTTATTTCGCTTGTGTCTGGAACTTAACTTGTCTTGTGAACCTTCTCCCCCACTATACTGATTTATCAGAGCCACTCTCAACCCCCCCAGCCAGCCTTAAACTTCAGAAAAGTCAATCTCTGTTCTCCTATTGATTTGTTTCTTCCATTTCCTGACTCAAAAGCAAGCACCATGACTTATAGCACTACCTATTTCTTACTTAAAAGCCAAATATTGTATGATTTATCAGCCAACTCACATTGCTCCCTTGACATGGTTTTATCAAAAGCACAGTAAGATCTACCAATCAAAAAAGTACACAGAGGCCTTAAAGGGATAGTTCACCCAAATTACAAAATTACATATTGGTTTCCTTACCCTGTAAGCATTTGTGGCAGAAGTCCCATTCAAGTCATGGGACCGATATTAGCATTTTTCATGCATCATGTTCAAATGATCTATAAGTGACTTTGTTGAGCTTCACAATACATTTTAGATTCTTTTGGATGATTTGGACATTATGCGTGAAAAATGCTAATATCGGTCCCATGACTTGAATGGGACTTTTGCCACAAATGCTAAAACATTAGCAAGTGGAAACAGTTCCAGGGAAACTAAACCAAAGCATGATTTGCTGTTGTCATACCTTGTCCATAGACTGCTTACAAAGTAAGGAAACCAATGTGTAATTTTGTAATTCGGGTGAACTATCCCTTTAAAGCTAGAATCCTTAGTTGCTACAAATGACTGTATATATGAATGGACAAAGCCATCGATCACGTCACACCATTAATTCCTATGTGAAGACTCAATAGCGAATTGAAGCCAAATGAACAGGTGATAAACAACCTGTCTGATTGCGCCCTTGGCCTGTAGCCTGGTTGCGCTAGTGTTAACAGTTTTTATGTGAACTGACATTGGGGAGTGTTTATGAGACAAGAGGGGGGCCTGAACATTGTCTCTTCTCCTCTTTGGGCTGTACTCTGTTACGGCCGACTGGGGCCCGGTACGCCGGAAAGAACACTGAGGTGCCTGGGAACTTGCACCCTGGAACAAGCTCAGGATTGGCGGAGTAGATAGAACTGTGCTTAGGGGAGGCTGTTCTCGCCTCCCTGTTGATGGGGACACCGCTAGGCCATCCACTACCTCCTCCTTACCCCCTAGGTGGGGTTAGGGGCCGGCTGGCTCCTTGGTGCCATGGGTGGGAAGGGAGGCTTCTTAGATCAGGGGCCCTTAGGGTCCAAGGTTCTCTGCTGCCCTGGGCTCACAGCCTGGGGGGCTGGGCATCTGGGGATCTTAAAGGTTGAGGGGGGTCGACCTGCTGCAGCCTGGGCAAAGGTGTGGTGAGGCACAGGAGAGGCACTGGGCTGTGTCTTCCCTCTTTTTCTCCTCGCACAGTTTTTTGCATCCTTTCGACGGTAGGACCGAAAAGGCCTTTAGGGTCTACTGGAGCATCCAGGATCTTCAGCTTCTCACTATCAGACACCTTGGATAGATTGAGCCATCACGCCCTCCCCTGGGATATCATGAGCCCCATCGCTCTTCCTGACGCCTGGACGGCGGCTTTGAGCAGACGCAGGTTGAGGTCTGTGGCAATGCAGACCTCGTCCCATAAACCCAGCTCCGGTGTGACCGCTATCTCCTTCTGTAGCTCAGCGTGGTATGCCGAGAGCATGGAGGCGATGAAGAGAGCCCTCACCGCTGTGGCGACCGACCTGTAGACCTTCTCTGTCGTGGAGGACTGGAAGCACTCGTACTTGGTTGGTAAGGTGGGTCATGGAGGACTTCTGGCTGGGGTGTAGATGGGAAGCCAACAGTGGTTCGATAGGGGGTATGTGGGCAAGCCCAATCCCTTCCATGTCAACCGTCTACCTTGGACAAGGTTCTTGGAGAAGAAAGGTGTACTCCAGGTACAGGTAACCTCCTCCAGGCATTCTGGGAAGACTGGTAGAAAATGCCTGGCAGCCCATTTGGCTTTGGGTAGCCTCTTACCCTCGTAGCGGAACGTGGTGGTCTCTGCTTCTGCATTGGGCCAGCGAATCACCAGTTTATCCGCAGCGCATTTGCACACGTCCTGAAGGTCCACACCAAGAGCTGGTGGGGACGGCGCCCCGCCTGCATGTCCGGTGTGACGTCACGAGAGGCTACACAGCTTTCAGCGGGATTGCTCAAGTAGTGCAAGGAGACAAGGTTCAAACAAAACAAGGATTTTATTATAGGTCTTGGGAAATTAACGAAAATATAACAAAATTCTGTTCTCTTGTGGCTCTTTAAGGGTTAACAGTTCAGGGATGTCTCTTCCACATCCAAAATCATAATTCTCACTCGCTCAGATAACTTTTCCCCAGCCTTACTGTAGTCCACGTTGCAGCTAGTGGCCAACCCAGCAAAAAGTCCTTCCAAAATGTCTCTCACGTATTTCCACAGGTGCATATATCCAAAGGTGAGTATTCCCAAAGGTAAGTATCTCCAAATCCTTATATTCCTCATGGAAGTGGACGTGCAGCACTCTTGTCCTCCAGAGAGCCCAGGTTGGAGACTGTGTTTCTTCACAACCCACACACTCCCTCTCAGTGTGTCTCTTCCCTTCAAAACCTCCAGCTCATCAGCTCCTGATCTGTTTCAGCTGCGTGGGAAGATTGGCCATAGAGGGGTGGAGTTCCCGACCATACCAGCAGATGGAGCCATAGCTGTCTGGGTTTGCAGCCATCTCAGGGGGATGTAACGTCCCTCCAGGACACAGCCTCTCGTGACATCACACATCCCCCTCCTCGGGACCGACGTCCTCGTCTGGGTAAAGGCAGCGAAGAAGGCATCACGCCGGGAGAGGGCGTCCGCATTGCCGTGGTGCTTGCCAGCCCTCGGCTGTTTCCACTCCATCCGGTGAGTTGGTGCTGTGTTGTACAGTGCCGGTCTCTGGGGTCTCTCCTTGAGTTTCTTACTGAACGCATCAGCCTTGGTTTTAGCAGAGTTTAGCTTCTGTTGAGCAGCTTTCAGTTCCTTCTCTCTCTCTGCCTCCGCATTCTTCATCTTGTTCTCCAACACCTTGTACTTCTCCTCTGCCTTCTTCTGGACCTCCTTACTACTGCGCAGGGTCTCCTCACACTCCTCGATGGTCCTGCGCAGCCTCTCCAGCTCCTCCTGTTGCTTATGGAAGGAGCTCTGTTGGAGTTTAGCCTGGAGGATATCTAACTCTTCTGTCTTCATGTCTAACTGTTGCTTTAACAAACGATACCTCTCAGCGGTCCCCTTCAGACCAGACAGTTCTTTGTCCAGATTCTGTAGCTCCGTCTCTGTGTCGGTCTGGGCACCTGCCATCCCTATCAGAGCCCGGGCGGGAGTGAGTAATTCGGAGGATTGCACCGGAGCCTTCCCAGGATGAGTCTTGCCTCTCCGTTTCCGAGGTACTCGGGTTATCCTCTCCTGAGACTCTCTCCAGAGTGGGTAAAAGGCTGGGCAGTCTCGTCCAATTAGGACAGGGACGGGGAGGGAATCAACCACCCCCGCCGTCGTGTGTATGGGTCCCCGTGTGCTGGTCATTGTAAGTTCAGTCATGGGGTATTCTCTGGTGTCTCCATGGACACAGGAAACTGGGAGGACTTTCCCCGGGGTCAGACACGTTGGGCCCACCAAATCCTTACGCACCAGGGTGACCCGGCTACCAGAATCCAGTAAGGCCTCCACATCATGGTGATTCACAGTTACCGGGCAGGTGGGGGGTCGATCTGGGCCGCCATCTACGACTCCCAAGAGCGAGGCCAAACGGTGTGTGGGTGCTGAGCTGGAGGACTCCGCAGTGGGCATAGGTTCATCGGCTGGTTTCCCACACTGCCAGGAGATATGTCCCATCTCCCCACACCGGTAACACTGTCGAGTTTCCCCCTCCTGGGGTACTCTTCTTGGACCCGCCTGGTTTCTGGCTCCCCCTGGAGCCGGGATAAGTCCTGACGTGGCTGGGTTCGAGACCTTGGGGTCCTTTGGACGGGTTCTTCCCATTTGTGGTGGGGGCGCACTCCTGGGGTCTTTTCGGGAAGCATTCAGCATCTCCGCTGTGGCCTGGTACTTTTCCACAGCTTCCACGGTCAGATCAGCCGTGGTCAAGGCCTGTTGACTGATGAACCGTTTTGCCTCATAAGGCAGGGCGCGTAGGTAACGATCCACCACAACGGCCTCCACCACCGCCGCTGCTGTATTCCTCTGCGGATCCAGCCATTTCCTTGCGATTCGGACAAGTTCATGCATCTGCGCCCGAGGAGGTTGGTCTGGTTGGAAGGTCCAGCTGTGAAAGCGCTGGGCCATACCAAACTTTGTGAGTCCATATCTGCTGAGGATCTCAGACTTCAGGGCATCATAGTCAGTAACCTGGTCAGGGCCCAGGTCCCGGACAGCATTCAGCGATTCCCCGGTTAGAAAGGGGGCTAACAGACCAACCCACTGTTGCTTGGGCCAGGCTTCCCTAGTGGCCGTGGCCTCAAATGCATGCAGGTATGCCTCAATGTCATCGGTAGCTCCCATCTTAGATATAAAGTCACTTGCCTTTATTGGGCGGGTATTTTGGACAACCCTCTGTCTCTGCAACTGCAATTCCTCTGCCTTCAGAAGGTTGGCTTTCTTTTGCTCCTCCAAGAGAGCCACGTTTGCTTGCATCTGGGCTTGCTGGCCAGCAACAAGGGCTTTCAATATGTCCTCCATTTCCGTCGGCGGGGAGCCTACGGCCAACTTGGAAAACTGGGTGATCAAACCTTCGGTATCCTCCTCTGACATGCACTATTAACGCTTGAGCTTGCCCGTGTTCTCCACCATCTGTGACGTCACGAGAGGCTACACAGCTTTCAGCGGGATTGCTCAAGTAGTGCAAGGAGACAAGGTTCAAACAAAACAAGGATTTTATTATAGGTCTTGGGAAATTAACGAAAATATAACAAAATTCTGTTCTCTTGTGGCTCTTTAAGGGTTAACAGTTCAGGGATGTCTCTTCCACATCCAAAATCATAATTCTCACTCGCTCAGATAACTTTTCCCCAGCCTTACTGTAGTCCACGTTGCAGCTAGTGGCCAACCCAGCAAAAAGTCCTTCCAAAATGTCTCTCACGTATTTCCACAGGTGCATATATCCAAAGGTGAGTATTCCCAAAGGTAAGTATCTCCAAATCCTTATATTCCTCATGGAAGTGGACGTGCAGCACTCTTGTCCTCCAGATAGCCCAGGTTGGAGACTGTGTTTCTTCACAACCCACACACTCCCTCTCAGTGTGTCTCTTCCCTTCAAAACCTCCAGCTCATCAGCTCCTGATCTGTTTCAGCTGCGTGGGAAGATTGGCCATAGAGGGGTGGAGTTCCCGACCATACCAGCAGATGGAGCCATAGCTGTCTGGGTTTGCAGCCATCTCAGGGGGATGTAACGTCCCTCCAGGACACAGCCTCTCGTGACATCACACCGGTTTCAGATTCCCCGGCAGGAGGCTTGGTGGCCTGGCATGAGGGGATGAAGGAGTCTTCGTCTCCGTCAGATGATTCCAAAAGGAGGATGTTGGAAAACCCTATGGAGTCGTTGTTGTCTCCAATCAGGAAGCACGGCAGGGAGGTCGCGAGGTCGTTGCTGGAGTCCCCCAACAGCGGGGCAACGGCATCGACCTGGTCACCCCAGCTAGCGCTAGCCGTCGCTCCAGGATTCCCCGTGGGGATATCCATGGCCTCTGATGAGCCATCGGGGACGCCAGCCCCCATGTTAGGGTCCTGTTGACTCAGGCTAGCTTGGCGTGCTAGCCTGCGACGGAGGCTCTTCACAGTGAAAAGGGCTAACGCTTCCTGGACATGTTGCAGTCCAAGGCAAGTGGAGCACACCGAGTGGGTGTCCTTGGCCAATATCTAGCTTGGTAGCCTAGTCAGATAGCTAGCAACTAGTGGGTTATTTCTGACGGTGGCACTTGGTGTGATGGCCGGATACTGTTTTCCGAAAATACAGATTAGAAAAGATAGCTTGGTGTAGCTAGTAAAAACTTTTCTTGTCAAAGTAAAAACCACAAAAGCTAGCTAGTGTGGTGGCTAGCTTGCTAACGACTAGTCACTGTTTGGATTCAGCTAACTCGGTCGTGAACGAGTTAGCCGTGTTACAGCTGTACCCGTTCCTCCATCTAATATTATTCCTCTAACTATGGTGAGGGGAAAATAAAATTGCCACCACCGCACAGTCCCGAGAATAGCGCCCGGCGAGCGAGTTGTAAGATCACGTCTGTGGACAGTTTAGCTAATTCTGGAAAACGCAGTTGTGTCGAGGTAAGCTTTCTGATGAAAAGTGAGAAGAGGTATTTGAATGACTCAGAGACACTGCGTCTGACCTTTTATAGGGTAGGAGGGACACCCTTCCCCGATGCACACGTCTCGACGTCCAGCCAATCATGGCTGGCATAGTGTAATAAAGGCTTCTAACCATAAGTGAAATACCGAAATGAATACTTGAAAGATAACGATAATTTTCATACCATGGATGGTTAGTCATTGCATCCATAGTTCTGTCTATGAATTTGAGAGTGGTTACATTTCTCCAGGCCCATCCCTCAGCTTTTTACCAAAACACAGGCGAGGTGACCACTTTGTTATTGTTTCAATTAAGCATTCTAGCTTTAAGATGAAAGGTAGCCCTTTCAACTAGGACACTGGGTTAATAAAATTACAGACATAGGGACTGAAATGTTTTCGTAAGTAACTTTTTTTCTCAAGGATGCCGATTGTAACATGGTTCACAGTAAATGTTATTTATTCTCTTGATGTTTTGATGCCATGTTAGATTGACTGGGAATTAAACCTACAGTGGGGAGAACAAGTATTTGATACACTGCCGATTTTGCAGGTTTTCCTACTTACAAAGCATGTAGAGGTCTGTAATTTTTATCATAGGTACACTCCAACTGTGAGAGATGGAATCTAAAACAAAAATTCAGAAAATCACATTGTATGATTTTTAAGTAATCAATTTGCATTTTATTGCATGACTTAAGTATTTGATCACCTATCAACCAGTAAGAATTCCGGCTCTCACAGACCTGTTAGTTTTTCTTTAAGAAGCACTCCTGTTCTCCACTCATTACCTGTATTAACTGCACCTGTTTGAACTCGTTACCTATATAAAAGACACCTGTCCACACACTCAATCAAACAGACTCCAACCTCTCCACAATGGCCAAGACCAGAGAGCTGTGTAAGGACATCAGGGATAAAATGGTAGACCTGCACAAGGCTGGGATGGGCTACAGGACAATAGGCAAGCAGCTTGGTGAGAAGGCAACAACTAATGGCACAATTATTAGAAAATGGAAGAAGTTCAAGATGACGGTCAATCACCCTCGGTCTGGGGCTCCATGCAAGATCTCACCTCGTGCGGCATCAATGATCATGAGGAAGGTGAGCGATCAGCCCAGAACTACACGGCAGGACCTGGTCAATGACCTGAAGAGAGTTGGGACCACAGTCTAAAAGAAAACCATTAGTAACACACTACGTCGTCATGGATTAAAATCCTGCAGCGCACGCAAGGTCCCCCTGCTCAAGCCAGCGCATGTCCAGGCCCGTCTGAAGTTTGCCAATGACCATCTGGATGATCCAGAGGAGGAATGGGAGAAGGTCATGTGGTCTGATGAGACAAAAATAGAGCTTTTTGGTCTAAACTCCACTCGCCGTGTTTGGAGGAAGAAGAAGGATGAGTACAACCCCAAGAACACCATCCCAACCGTGAAGCATGGAGGTGGAAACATCATTCTTTGGGGATGCTTTTCTGCAAAGGGGACAGGACGACTGCACCGTATTGAGGGGAGGATGGATGGGGCCATGTATCGCAAGATCTTGGCCAACAACCTCCTTCCCTCAGTAAGAGCATTGAAGATGGGTCGTGGCTGGTCTTCCAGCATGACAACGACCCGAAACACACAGCCAGGGCAACTAAGGAGTGGCTCCGTAAGAAGCATCTCAAGGTCCTGGAGTGGCCTAGCCAGTCTCCAGACCTGAACCCAATAGAACATCTTTGGTGGGAGTTGAAAGTCCGTATTGCCCAGCGACAGCCCCGAAACCTGAAGGATCTGGAGAAGGTCTGTATGGAGGAGTGGGCCAAAATCCCTGCTGCAGTGTGTGCAAACCTGGTCAAGACCTACAGGAAACGTATGATCTCTGTAATTGCAAACAAAGGTTTCTGTACCAAATATTAAGTTCTGCTTTTCTGATGTATCAAATACTTATGTCATGCAATAAAATGCAAATGAATTACTTAAAAATCATACAATGTGATTTTCTGGATTTTTGTTTTAGATTCCGTCTCTCACAGTTGAAGTGTACCTATGATAAAAATTACAGACCTCTACATGCTTTGTAAGTAGGAAAACCTGCAAAATCGGCAGTGTATCAAATACTTGTTCTCCCCACTGTATGTCATCTGCATGGCATATTGCCTCTGGGAGCTATGTCTTCCTACTGGGCACAGATGTCAGTTCAACGTCTAGTTTTGATTTACATTTGGTTGAGTTGTCAACTAACGTGAATTAAATGTGAAATCAACTAAATATGTCACCATGTCATTGGATTTAGGTTAAAAGTTGGGTGAAAAAAAGACGAAATGCCCTCACGTTGATGACTTTTTTCAAATCCAATCAGTTTTCCATGTTGATTCAACGTCATCACACAGATGTTTTGGGTTGGAATGACGTAGAAACAAAACTGATTCAACAAGTTTTTGTCCAGTGGGTTTTCACAGTACTACATGTGCCAACTCTGTGACACTGTAATGTAATCAGCTCTTTGTTTTGGTGTCAAGCACAAGACTTGATTATAGTGCCGGGAACACACCAGGGCTCAATGTGTCCTCACGTACAGGCCACGTCCAGGCCGCTCACCTGACAATCCCTAATCAATACTCAATCAAAAAGTTCATACCCTGGAGCAAATCTGTGTTAGTGCCCTGTGGCAGCTGAGCCCTGCAGCTCTTTATATCTCAGCAAAGTGGAACATGACTCTGACAAAGACAGGACACAGAGCAGGACACGACTGATGGAGAGAGAACACTGGTTTGAGATATTGATGTCCATGTGGGTCTCTCTGTTCAAACACTCCTGGCTGCTGTAATTTGAAAGACATAAGAACAGGTAGTGCTAGATGGAAGGTCCGTGTCAGACACTGAACAAACTTCTGCTTTAAGTTTGTCCTATTTCATCATCTCTTTGCCCAGGTGACTGTCTGGAATACTGCATGAATGACTTGAGCAAAGAAAGCTTATATTTTTTAACTTTTAATGTGAAAAAATGAGGAGGGAAATATTATAGCCCTCTACAATCTCTCAGAGTTATCTATTTCTCAGCCCCTATGGTCACAGTCAAAGGGCTGACAGAAAGACATATATGAATGAAGGACTCAACTCAACACTTCTAAGAGAAGCAGTCTGGCTCTTGCTTGTATAAGGATACACTCCTTAATCTCATAAAATATGATGTGGTATTAAGGCATGTCTTTATGTAAATGTTAATTTCTATAAATACAGCCTGTTCTTTGATTTAACATTCCCTCAGCATTTGCTGCATTAATTACCCACTAAACATCATAACTAGGTATCAAACATGAACACATAACTAAAACAGCATCAGACCTGTACACTGGGAAAACTCACAGTATGTGTACTTAGATTAGTATTTTTCCCCATAAAGGTTTAGCTCACCTGAAAGAACAGGGGACATGGGCATTTTGCAGGTCAACTCCAAATCAGTTCTATCTGACTTGACATTTTATCTGTTGACGTAGAGAGAGACACCATCAAAGGCTCAATAGCAACGAGTTCTAAACAGCCTTGGGTGTGAAAGGCATCATGAAAACTAAACCTCTCAGACGTAGGTAGCCTAGCGGTTAAGAGTGTTGGGTCAGTAACTGAAAGGTCGTTGGTTTGAATCCCAGAGCAGACTAAGTGAAACATCTGTTGCTGTGTCCTTGAGCAAGGCACTTAACCCTAGTTGCTCTGGATAAGAGCGTCTGCTAAATAACTTAAATGTAATCAAACAGAGAAGCTGAAGTAAAACCTCAGGACCAGGGATCCAGTTATACATCTTTATTAGCCCAAGACCCAGAGATTAGACTAGCATTGATTTAAGCTGCAGAACAAAACGAGTCAAGTTCTTTATCAATGCTATCTCCTTAAAAACCATCTCTACCTTCAATATAAGCCTTTTAAAAAGCCCCACCAGGGGACGTGGGCCAGTTCTAAAGGGTTATCTTGTCTGGAAACGCTCATGTGAAACAATGAGGGCAGATAAACTTAATTGGAGAACTGGAAAGAGTGCAGGCCCAGGCCGCCAGAGCAGAGGCAGGGGAGAGAAGATGGGGGCAAGATTGGTTTGTCTGGTCTCTCTCTCTCTGTGGGCTCTGTGGTGCTGTGTGAGTCAGAGCAGGGTCCCCTCATCCCTGAGAGAGAGGGACAGATAATCAAGCCCCAGTTGATGTGGGACTGTGCAGAGGGGCAGAAGGAGAATAGAAACTCTTTAATAGATTAGCAGCGTTCATGTAGTGGAACCGCCACAGGGGAGACCAAGGCCACACCTCACAACCCACAGTACTGTATGATTGTCCCTGGAAGTCTGGGAGAGAGCTCTGATCTGCATAGCACTCAGGCATGACCAACGGAAAGGGAGAGAGGGATGGAGGGAGAGAGAGATACAAGGGAGAGAGAGAGGCCCAGAATGATGCAATTTAGTTCAGAGATGATTTAAGAGCCACCACATCAACCACTAAAAGAGTGGTTTAATTTTCCCCAAACCAATAAGATGTATTGGAATAAAGCCCTATTCGCATATATTCAGATCAAATCGCACTGAGAATAAAGCATTTTTAGAATGCTATTTTTCCCCACAGTGGAGTCATATTGCTCCCTATGGTAATTTAAAAGAAGATAGCTCACTTATGATGGCTCCAGACAAATCCAATTGTGGTATTTTGGGGACAAAGGTATATAAATGAATGAATAAACTCTGAGGGAGTGTTTTGAGTTTCTCTAGAGGGGAGACAGACCGTCACTCAGCTACCCCTGAGTGACAGTTGGATACGCCACGATACAAATCAGAACACCTGCAGCACCTGTTCCAGATGTCGCTCATTTATAAATTAGGAAGTCACATAATGTGGCTCAAGTAATACAAGTATCCAATAATCACTTTAACTAAAATATTTAGCCTAGAACAATAAAGATGCACTCTCAAACATTTGTATAATTTCAGACAGTAATCAAATCAAATCAATTTTTATTGGCCACATGCGCCGAATACAACAGGTGCAGACATTACAGTGAAATGCTTACTTACAGCCCTTAACCAACATAAAAAAGTAAAATAAAACAACAACAAAAAAGTGTTGAGAAAAAAAGAGCAGAAGTAAAATAAAATAACAATAGGGAGGCTATATATACAGGGGGGTAGTTTTGTAAGTGGTGCTCACGTGCTAAAAGTGGTCCCCATTTTTTTGTGTACTACGTCATCAAATTGTGTACTATGTCATCCATTTCATTTGATATATTACATCCTGTAAAAAAAGTATATATACTGTTTATACAGTGCCTTCAGAAAATATTCAGACCCCTTGACTTCTTCCACATTTTGTTACGTTACAGCCTTATTCTAAAAATACTTTTTTTTTTAAATAACAAAAATCCTCAGCAATCTACACACAAAACCCCATAATGACAAAGTGAAAACAGGTTGTTAGAAATCTTTGCAAATGTATAAAAAAGAGAAAAAAGAAAAATACCTTATTTACATAAGTATTCAGACCCTTTGCTATGAGACTCGAAGTTGAGCTCAGGTGCATCCTGTTTCCATTGATCATCCTTGAGATGTTTCTACAACTTGATTGGAGTCCACCTGTGGTAAATTCAATTGATTGGACATGATTTGGAAAGGCACACAACTGTCTATGTAAGGTCCCACAGTTGACAGTGCATGTCAGAGCAAAAACCAGGCCATAATGTCAAAGGAATTGTCCCTAGAGCTCCGAGACAGGATTGTATCGAGGCACAGATCTGGGGAAGGGTACCAAAACATTTATGCAGCATTGAAGGTCCCCAAGAACACAGTGGCCATCATTCTTAAATGGAAGAAGCATAATGCTGTGGGGATGTTTTTCAGCGCAGGGACTGGGAGACTAGTCAGGATCGAGGGAAAGATGAACGGAGCAAAGTACAGAGAGATCCTTGATGAAAACCTGCTGCAGAGCACTCAGGACCTCAGACTGGGGCAAAGGTTCACCTTCCAACAGGACAACGACCCTAAGCACACAGCCAAGACAACGCAGGAGTGGCTTCAGGACAAGTCTCTGAATGTCCTTGAGTGGCCCAGCCAGAGCCCGGACTTGAACCCGATCAAACATCTCTGGAGAGACCTGAAAATAGCTGTGTAGCGACGTTCCCCATCCAACCTGACAGAGCTTGAGAGGATCTGCAGAGAATTACTGTCTGCCGTTCATCTAGTTTATTTGCCGTTCGTTCGCTGCGGTGTGCTATAGGGACCACACGCCGGTGGCGTTTGACTGGCGACTGAATGGCAACATTCTCTCCCGTTTCTTCCCAGGTGAATCGGTATGCCACCGGTAGAGACATTTCTAGTCTGAGCCAATCAGAGAGCACGAGTGGGGAGCCGAAAGGAAACCAACAGGTAGAAAAAAAGAGGTAACTTTTCCCAGTGACATCATCCACCCCTTTGCAGCTTGCTAAATGAGCCAGTCACATTTCATAATATACAATGCACACTCACCGGCCAGTTTATTAGGTATATCACCCCGTTCACGAAAATGCATTGCTCCTACAGACAGTGAGTCAAGTGGCCGTGGCTTGCTATATAATTGAGGGGTGGAAAAACATTGCCTGGTCTGATGAATCCCGGTTCCTGTTGCGTCATGCTGATGGCAGAGTGAGGATTTGGCGTAAGCAGCATGAGTCCATGGACACATCCTGCCTGGTGTCAACGGTACAGGCTGGTGGCGGTGGTGTAGCAACTCCAATCTGTAGCAACTGCGTGATGTCATCGCATCAGCATGGACCAACATCCCCGTGGAACGTTTCCGACTTGTAGAATCCATACCCCGAAGAATTTTGGTTGTTCTGGAGGCAAAGGGGGGTCCGACCCGGTACTAGTTGGATGTACCTAATAAACTGGCCGGTGAATGTATAGGATCATGGTAGCTAGCCATTTAGCTAACGTTAGCCAGCTAGCTAAAAATGTATCTATGGGCTGTATGCGATTATGGAGAGTAAATTAAGTTTATTTGTCATCTTGCTAGTTAGTTATCTAGCTGTGGCCATCTGGCTAGTATCACCAAGGGCTTTCTACAACAATAGCAACAGTAGCACAGCTAGCTAGACCATAAAGCAACACAGATGGACATGCATTGCCAAACAACACTACTGCCACCTTCTGGTTTGGAGTATTTTAAGGCTGGCTGATGACTTCAAGGTCTTTGCTGTGTGAGCACAAAAGAGATTGACTGCCTACACTCCTTTCAGACGTGCTAAGTACTGTCGGCAGGCAAACGTTTGACAATCCTACCAGTGTGTCTGAACCTTAAGAGATGACAGTCCTAAACACACTGGCTCCACTGATACCACACACATTAATTTGCTGGGCGGCTGCTTGGCTTGAAGGACAGATAATTAGGCATTGTGGGATTGAAACGCTCCCGGAGTTGCGAACAGTAGTGGGTCTCTGCTGTGAGAGACCCAGACGGCTGTGTGAGGAAATCCTAATGGTACAGACAAGCCACCATTATACTACAAATTACCTGCCAGCATTAGTGTCACCCTCGGCCCAATCATTTTCTCTCCCGGATCAATCTGGGCTCTGGCCTCCCTCGTCCTCCATGGGGTCCTGTCTTGACAATTAGGTATTGATTTTGTTTGCCTTTTATTTTCTGAGCCTGACGACCCAACACCCCTGCAGTCTCTCAACTCTTCTGCTCCGTGTTCAGTTGTGACAGGCAGGAGACGCAGAAATGTCTCAGTCAGATGGTGAACTACAGGGGAGGAGGTTGGGCTGCACCGAGTAAGCTGCAGCAGAGAGATCAGTTCAGCATTGAACCCTGTGTGGCTGTGGATAAGTCTGGAAAAGGGGTCATTAAGAAGAGCATTATTGGACACTAGAGTATCCTCACATGGGGGTTAATTGGATACTGGGATAGTGCTATTGGATTTGAGCAACATTGCATGGAGTGTCAATGAATGATTTGTAGTGGATGGTATGTCATGCTGTTAGATGATGCAATGTTTGTGGATGGAGCACAAGTGTACACGAGAGCTTTGCGTGACCATTTATTTGTGTGAAAGTGAGTGTTGTTGTTTTTTTGTGGTAGATCAGCTTTAATATTGCAGATAGATTGTAACTTCCATCAATCTAATTGTCTGCATCACTTCCAATCCCCCATATGTATTTTTTTCTCGCAAATACATATATAAACTCTGCAAAAAAATAAAGGTCCCTTTTTCAGGACCCTGTCTTTCAAAGATAATTCGTAAAAATATAAATAACTTCACAGATCTTCATTGTAAAGGGTTTAAACACTGTTTCCCATGCTTGTTCAATGAACCATAAACAATTAATGAACATGCACCTGTGGAACAGTCGTTAAGACACTAAAAGCTTACAGACAGTAGGCAATTAAGGTCACCGTTCACAGGATCGGTACATCCGAATATCACACCTGCGGGACAGGTACAGGATGGCAACAACAACTGCCCGAGTTACACCAGGAACGCACAATCCCTCCATCAGTGCTCAGACTGTCCGCAATAGGCTGAGAGAAGCTGGACTGAGGGCTTGTAGGCCTGTTGTAAGGAAGTTCCTCACCAGACATCACCGGCAACAACGTCGCCTATGAGCACAAACCCACCGTCGCTGGACCAGACAGGACTGGCAAAAAGTGCTCTTCACTGACGAGTCGCGCTTTGTCTCACCAGGGGTGATGGTCGGATTCATGTTTATCATCGAAGGAATGAGCGTTACACTGAGGCCTGTACTCTGGGAGCGGGATCGATTTGGAGGTGGAGGGTCCGTCATGGTCTGGGGCGGTGTGTCACAGCATCATCGGACTGAGCTTGTTGTCATTGCAGGCAATCTCAACGCTGTGCGTTACAGGGAAGACATCCTCCTCCCTCATGTGGTACCCTTCCTGCAGGCTCATCCTGACATGACCCTCCAGGATGACGATGCCACCAGCCATACTGCTCGTTCTGTGCGTGATTTCCTGCAAGACAGGAATGTCAGTGTTCTGCCATGGCCAGCGAAGAGCCCGGATCTCAATCCCATTGAGCACGTCTGGGACCTGTTGGATCGGAGGGTGAGGTCTAGGGCCATTCCCCCCAGAAATGTCCGGGAACTTGCAGGTGCCTTGGTGGAAGAGTGGGTAACATCTCACAGCAAGAACTTGCAAATCTGGTGCAGTCCATGAGGAGGAGATGCACTGCAGTACTTAATGCAGCTGGTGGCCACAACAGATACTGACTGTTACTTTTGACTTTGACCCCCCCCCCCTTTGTTCAGGGACACATTATTCAATTTCTGTTAGTCATTTCTGTTTTGTCTGTGGAACTTGTTCAGTTCATGTCTCAGTTGTTGAATCTTGTTATGTTCATACAAATATTTACACATGTTAAGTTTGCTGAAAATAAACGCAGTTGACAGTGAGAGGACATTTCTTTTTTTGCTGAGTTTATATATAAATATACACACATACACATAAATACATATACAGTGGGGAGAACAAGTATTTGATACACTGCCGATTTTGTAGGTTTTCCTACTTACAAAGCATGTAGAGGTCTGTAATTTTTATCATAGGTACACTACAACTGTGAGAGACGGAATCTAAAACAAAAATCCAGAAAATCACATTGTATGATTTTTAAGTAATTAATTTGCATTTTATTGCATGACATAAGTATTTGATCACCTACCAACCAGTAAGAATTCTGGCTCTCACAGACCTGCTAGTTTTTCTTTAAGAAGCCCTCCTGTTCTCCACTCATTACCTGTATTAACTGCACCTGTTTGAACTCGTTACCTGTATAAAATACACCTGTCCACACACTCAATCAAACAGACTCCAACCTCTCCACAATGGCCAAGACCAGAGAGCTGTGTAAGGACATCAGGGATAAAATTGTAGACCTGCACAAGGCTGGGATGGGCTACAGGACAATAGGCAAGCAGCTTGGTGAGAAGACAACAACTGTTGGCGCAATTATTAGAAAATGGAAGAAGTTCAAGATGACGATCAATCACACTCGGTCTGGGGCTCCATGCAAGATCTCACCTCGTGGGGCATCAATCATCATGAGGAAGGTGAGGGATCAGCCCAGAACTACACGGCAGGACCTGGTCAATGACCTGAAGAGAGCTGGGACCACAGTCTCAAAGAAAACCATTAGTAACACACTACGCCGTCATGGATTAAAATCCTGCAGCGCATGCAAGGTCCCCCTGCTCAAGCCAGTGCATGTCCAGGCCTGCCTTAAGTTTGCCAATGACCATCTGGATGATCCAGAGGAGGAATGGGAGAAGGTCATGTGGTCTGATGAGACAAAAATAGAGCTTTTTGGTCTTAACTCCACTCGCTGTGTTTGGAGGAAGAAGAAGGATGAGTACAACCCCAAGAACACCATCCCAACCGTGAAGCATGGAGGTGGAAACATCATTCTTTGGGGATACTTTTCTGCAAATGGGAAAGGATGACTGCACCGTATTGAGGGGAGGATGGATGGGGCCATGTATCGCGAGATCTTGGCCAACAACCTCCTTCCCTCAGTAAGAGCATTGAAGATGGGTCGTGGCTGGTCTTCCAGCATGACAACGACCCAAAACACACAGCCAGGGCAACTAAGGAGTGGCTCCGTAAGAAGCATCTCAAGGTCCTGGAGTGGCCTAGCCAGTCTCCAGACCTGAACCCAATAGAACATCTTTGGAGGGAGCTGAAAGTCCGTATTGCCCAGCAACAGCCCCGAAACCTGAAGGATCTGGAGAAGGTCTGTATGTAGGAGTGGGCCAAAATCCCTGCTGCAGTGTGTGCAAACCTGGTCAAGACCTACAGGAAACGTATGATCTCTGTAATTGCAAACAAAGGTTTCTGTACCAAATATTAAGTTCTGCTTTTCTGATGTATCAAATACTTATGTCATGCAATAAAATGCAAATTAATTACTTAAAAATCATACAATTTTATTTTCTGGATTTTTGTTTTAGATTCCGTCTCTCACATTTGAAGTGTACCTATGATAAAAATTACAGACCTCTACATGCTTTGTAAGTAGGAAAACCTGCAAAATCGGCAGTGTATCAAATACTTGTTCTCCCCACTGTATACACATATCCTTTAAAAAAATATGTTTCCCTTTATTACTTTCCAACCCCAACACCCCTTCACTAATTGGAGTAAACTAGTGAACAACAACGCTTAGGCATCTACTTCCAGCTTATACATCCTCTATACATTTTATGGACACAGTCAATTTTACAATAATTATATTTTGTTTGTTCATACTCCTGAACTTCCTCTAACCTCAACCTCTCCGATAATTTTCATGATGTCCATACGGTTTGCTTCTAATGCCATATCTTTCTAACTGTGCTCTTTCACAAAAGCTCTCAACCTATAACCTATATACTTATTATGGACACAGTATGCTTACATTAGTTATCTTGTTTTTACTAGTTGTTGTTAGTTGTTATTAGTCCCATCCTTCAGCTCCATTCAACACCTCCCATCTATCTCCTAACACCATCCATATTGGATTTCTATTTGCCATATATTTTTCAACTGTACTGTGATGTTTCACAAAAAATGTGAACCCTTCTATTCTCATTGTTTCTACAGATTGTAAATTGAAAATAAACATTTTTGCTAAAAGTATTATTATATTATTGATCGATTGACTATGACTTTTCAGATCACCCAGTAGTGCTATCTGCAAGGTTAGCTCCAGGTAAATATTGCAATCTTTCAGCCATTCCTGGACCTGTGACCAGAAACAAGCTACAAATGGATTGTCCCAAAACAAATGATCTAATGATTCTGTCTCTTCGCAGCAACATCTGCAGAGCTGGGAAGATTGTATCCCCCATATAAATAACATTCTATTGGTAGCAAGAATTTTCTATAATAATTTAAATTGAAAAATTATAGGTTTTGAATCCGGCGTCGTTTTGCGTATCAGTTCATAAACACTATGCCATCTCCCTTTCTTGTCATAATATCCCTTTCATGTCTCTCTCTCTCTCTCTCTCTCTCTCTCTCTCTCTCTCTCTCTCTCTCTCTCTCTCTCTCTCTCTCTCTCTCTCTCTCTCTCTCTCTCTCTCTCTCTCTCTCTCTCTCTCTCTCTCTCTCTCTCTCTCTCTCTCTCTCTCTCTCAGTGCATGCTGGGACTTTTTGGGAGTTTGAGTGTTTGGTGTGGAGGGCTCTGTCCTAACTTATTTCTCGATTTTTGCCTTGGTCTTTTCTTTCAATTATTATTTTCTATGGTGGAGGGTTAATGCACTGTTTGTTTTACTGGTACCCACAGTTTTTTTCAAAGTTAGGGAGGAAGAGGACAGAGGTTTAGTTTCCTGGGGTTTTGAACGGTGTGGTGTGAGCATAGCGCGGAGGAGATGCTGTCATTACGGCCTGGATTCAGGTGTGTTCCCAATAATGGAATTAAGGTGGAGGAGGTTCTGCTCGCGGTCAGTGAACAGGTAGGAGCTGAATTTATACATTCCGCTTCCAGAATGAACAAAGCTGTGGTTGTGTTCATGAAAAGAGCAAATTTGGTGGGTGGGCTCATTTCTAGTGGAATATTTGTAAGGGGTGTGTTGGTGCCAATTTCTCCTCTTTCTACCCCTTCGACTAGGTTGGTAGTTGCAAATTTCGATGATCAAATCAGGAAGGAGTTGAGTCGTTTTGGTAAGTTTGCTAGTGGTTTTCGTGTACTGTCGGCAGGTTTTCAGGCAGATGCCGTCAAGCATGTTGTTTTGTTCCGGAGGCAAGTGTTCATGTTTCTGAATAACAATGAGCAACAGTTAAATGTGCATTTTAAAGTGAGGCATGGGGAGGGGCTCTATGCAGGTTTTACCAGCACAGATAGTCTATGGTGCTTTGAGTGTGGGGATTTGGGGCATAAGATGTGATTCATGTGTTCATGTGTTTTTGCCCACATAAAGGCCGTAGACAAGGTGAAGGTACAAGCACCAGTGGGGGAAATCGAGGTCAACGTGCAGGGGGCCATGAGACGCAGGCAGCAGAGGTTGGGCCTAGTCATGCGACAGATGGTAGTGTAACTAAGGCTGGGCCTAGTCATGCTACAGATGGTGGGGTAGATGAGGCTGGGTCTAGTCATGCTACAGATGGTGGGGTAGATGAGGCTGGGTCTAGTCATGCTACAGATGGTGGGGTAGATGAGGCTGGGTCCAGTCATGCTATAGATGGTGGTGTAGATGAGGCTGGGTGTAGTCATGCTATAGATGGTGGTGTAGGTGAGACAGGGTCTAGTCATGTCAGGGATGAAAAAATGTATGCACTCACTAACTGTAAGTCGCTCTGGATAAGAGCGTCTGCTAAATGACTAAAATGTTGAAATGTAATGATGGTGAAGATGAGGCTGGGCTTATGCTAGTGGATGATGAGAGTATAGTGGGGAAGGGTAAGCGACTAGGGGGGGTGGAGGAGGGTGTCAAGCGGAAGAGGAAAAAGGGGGAGAAGAAAGGAGGTTGGAGGGCAGAGGCTGGTGTGGTGAAAGGCACCAAGGAACCTTTGCCTGGTGCTGGAGGGGAGGACCCGACTAGAGAGGAAGGGCAGGTGGTCACGTTGGGAGATGGAGATGAGGAGGAGGAAGGTGAGTCTGAGGAAGAAGACAATGAGGAGGATTTCTTTTCAGACTCCTCCTCAATGGGTCCAGCGCTGACAGCCAGTCAGTCAGAGGGGTCAAAGTACACGGTGAGGGAACTGTCAAGGTTCCTGAATGAGACTAAGGGGGAAAAAGTAAATATTGAGGCTTTTTATTGCGATCCGGGAAAGTTTGTAAGATCAGTACAACATGCTATGAAAAATGAGGGGCATGGTGTCCTCTCACCCAGGAAACGGTTTAGGTTGAGGAAGTGGGTCACAACCGTGCGTAAAGGTCTACCTTCAGACACTGTTTAGATTAAAGTTTTCTTTCTGGCACTGGGGCTTTTTGAGCTTTGCTATTGGTCTCTTTCTTTGCTGGCTTTTCTCCCACTTCTTATGGAGACTCTTTGGGTAGGCTCGCTTAATATTAATGGCGCCAGAGATGCGGGAAAGAGGAGTGTGTTGGGTGAATATGTAAAACAAAACAAAAAAGTACAGGTGTTGTTTCTGCAGGAGACGCATAGCGATGTGGTGAATGAAGTTGATTGGGGGCTCTGGTGGAAAGGGGCAAGTGTGCTGAGCCATGGGACAAATGTTAGTGCAGGGGTGGCAGTCCTTTTTGTACCGGGTCTGTCTGTAAAAATGTGTTCCTCAAAAGAGGTGTCTAGGGGTAGACTGCTTGTAGTAAAAGCATAAATTAACAACATGGGTTTTGTCTTTATAAATGTGTATGCGCCTAACACAGGGAGAGCGAGGGGGCTTCTATTTGGGTGTCTTAGACAGGAACTCTCACAGGTATCGCCTGAGGAGACGCTGGTGGTCGGCGGGGACTGGAACTGTACGATGGATTTTACAAAAGACAGAAATGGGGAGGAGCCTCATTCAGGCTCAGTGGGGGTGTTAAGGGACATCATTAATCAGTTTGACCTAGTGGATGTTTGGAGAACTAGACATCCCAACACAAGACAGTATACATGGGTGAAGGTCTTTGGGGCTAGGGAGAGTGCAGCCCGGCTTGATCGATTGTACATGTCCAGGAATCAGAGCAATAGGCTGTTGGGCGCTACCATTCTCCCGGTGTTTTTTTTGGATCATCACATAACCATGGCTCGGCTGTCTATTTCACCAGGGCCTCGGCAGACATCCTATTGGAAGTTTAATGTAAAGCTCTTACAAGATGCCACTTTTTGCTCAGGTTTCCAGACTTTTTGGGAAAGGTGGGGGCAGTGAAGAGAGGAGTATGAGTCTCTGAGTCAATGGTGGGATGTGGGAAAAGTCCAAATTCGGCTTTTCTGCCAACAGTATACAGCTCTCTCATCCTCAGAGGCTAGGAGAGTATTGGGGGAACTCGAGCGTAGTATCAGTGAATTGGAGGTAGAGCTGGTGGGGCAAGGCAATGTAGGCCTCCAGGCTAATTTAGCTGAATTACGTAGGGACCTGGGCAGTTTTTTCCAGGTTAAAGCAAAGGGAGCACTTGTAAGAGCTAGGTTCTCCATGCTCAAGGAGATGGATGCGCCCAGCTCCTTCTTCTTTGGTTTGGAAAGACAGAGCGGTGATGCCAAGGGTATGCATTGTCTACGGCTTTCGGATGGGCGGGTGACCTCTCTGGTGGAGGATATGCGGGAGCGGACTGTGGAGTTTTATACTGAGTTGTATAGGGCAGAACTGTGTGATCCTATGTGTGCTCAGGTTTTGTTTGCATAACTCCCTAAGCTCTCTCTGGCACAGAGGGAAGAAATGGACATTCCCCTGTTGTCCCATGAACTGGCAGAGGCCGTAACCCAAATGTCCCCCGGCCATGCACCGGGGGTCGATGGACTCCCAGTGGAGTTTTATAAAAAATTCTGGGGAATAATTGGATTGGACTTCTTTTGCATGTTGCGTGAGTGCGTCGGGTAGGAGAGGTGCCGATGAGCTGCCGTCGGGCGGCTCTGACTCTCCTTCCCAAAAAAGGGGAACTGGAGGCCTGTGGCATTGCTCTGTGCGGACTACAAGATATTTGCCAAGGTCCTCGTTAACAGACTGACGTCCCATCTGGACTCTATAGTACACAAAGACCAGACATATTGCGTACCAGGACGCTCAATCACGGACAACTTGTTCTTAATCAGGGACATGTTGGACTTGTCGAGAGGTTCTAATGTGAACTTTGGACTGGTCTCTTTAGATCAAGAGAAGGCCTTTGATAGAGTGGACCATGAGTATCTGTTTAATGTGATGGTGCCTGGTGGAACTGGAGAGCAGGGTGGCTGCATTCCGACTAAAGGTGGCGCAGAGACTGCTGTACCATACTGAAGTCGGATGGAGGGAGCCAGCATGCGCGCTGCTGAGGAGAGCTGGCGGATTAGGGTTGGACCGGCAGCTATTCCTCATGAGGCTGGAGGGGCTGAGCACAGCAGGTCTCTCTGATTTTTACTCTGCGGTGCTGAGGGCCTGGCAGCTACTAAAGCCCACACGAGAAGGGGGTGTGGAGCCTGGCCTGTGGGTGTGGGAGGAGCGTATCTTCCACAACCCAGCCATCCTTTTGAGATCGGTTCAGTCGGCCACCCTGAAGAGGCGACTGATGGCAGCGGGATTACTAAGGCTGGGTGACCTGCGACTGCTGGGAGAGGAGGGGTGGAAAACCCCAGAAGTCCTAGCACAACAAACAGGACTAACATCTCTTAGGCTGCTGGAGAGATTCCTGGGGGAAGTCCAGGAGGCACTGTCTGAGCCGGTAAAGGGGGTGTTTGACCGGCCAAAGGGGGAGGAGCCACCAATGTTTCCGCCACTGCACGTGACGGCAGAGACTGGGGACTGGCAAGGGGGTGTGGAGGACTTGTTAGATCTTAACACTCTGGGGGAGTTTGAAGGGGTGGGAGATAAAGTTATATGCAACCTCTGTATTAAGGTAAGGAACATCAGGAGCCTAACAGGAGTGAAGGCACATCAGTGGCAGGGGGTATGTGGGGCGGAGAGTATGGTGGGTTTTAGATGGAGGGGACTCTACAAACTTCCAGTACCAAAGAGGTTAGGGGACCTCCAGTGGAGGGTTGAAACGGGAGTCGGACAGGGATGTCCTTTCTGTGTCACGAGTGAAACTGTGATTCATGTGTTTTCTGTGTGTACCAGGTTAATG
The DNA here is from genome assembly GCF_964263955.1 of Coregonus lavaretus. Lineage (NCBI taxonomy): Eukaryota > Metazoa > Chordata > Actinopteri > Salmoniformes > Salmonidae > Coregonus > Coregonus lavaretus. Next base: position 35,299,948 of record NC_139996.1, on the reverse strand, counting down.
CCTTTAATGTCTCTGTTGGAATGTCTGTGTGAGAGGTTGGGGGTGGAGTTTACCTACGGGATGTTTATAATGGGGTACAGGTATTCAAATAAGGAAAAGGCAAAATGTGTGTTGCTGAATTTTCTATTTGCTCAGGCAAAGTTAGCTATTTGGATAACAAGGAGGAACAGGGTCAAAGGTGGAGGGGTAACAGACCCTTTACTATTATTTAATGGGATGGTCTCTGTGCGCCTTAGGGTGGAATTTGAGTTCTATAAAATGATAAAAAGTGTGGAGATGTTTCAAGAGATATGGTGTGTTGGGGGGGCTGTCTGTATAGCTGGGGAAGATGGTCTGGATATACGGTTGTAGAAGTGGTGTGGTTTGGGTTATTGTGATGTGTAGTGTTGTTTTTGTATTGTGGGGTAGAGGGAAAGGTGAGTATGCAGTACAGGGATATTGGTAATTTTTTACTTTTATTTTAGGGGGGTGGGTGAGGTTTTAATAAAATAAGGATGTACCATTAAAAAAAGACCAAAAGTCAAAGTCTCTCTCTCTCTCTCTCTCTCTCTCTCTCTCTCTCTGTGTGTCTGTATGTGTGTGTGTGTTTGTATCCCTGTGTTTATGACATATGTATTTTCAGTTTGGTCAGAGCTGCAGAGACGAGAGGAATGCAGAGGCGTCTTTCACATCCACTCTCACAGCGGGAGCCCTGGCCCTAATTACTTTTGATAGAGACACAAATTAGATGGTAACACTCGCAGAAACCCAGTTATATGGAATAAGTTCATTTATTCTGCATCATGTTCAATTACATGAGAGGGCAAAAAATATATATACTTAGCAGACAAAACACAACCATGGCCTGAGAGCTGATACCCCTAACACTGAATTCTGAACACAAATAGACAAATAGAGACGTGCCTTTGATTCCATACAGATACTATGAAGATGTAAATGTTTGCACAAAAGTGTATAGGGCTATGCCAAGGAACTGTAGCAAAGCAGACCAACTATTCCAAGGCTTTCAAAAAAGAGGGGGTGATTGGGGTAAAGGAGAAGAAATTGAGAGAGTAAAACCAAAAAAGCTAACGCAGGAAGAGTGAGCGGGAGCAAGTTGAAATGTACAAACAGCCTTGGGGCATGTATAGCAGAGAGAGGATTAAGATAGAGATAAAAATAGTAAAAACTAAACGGAAAAATAAAAATAAAAGGAGTGGGTAAGTAAACAGAAGGGGGAGAAAGGCTTGCTAGGAGAGCTGGGCTCAGAGTTGCTCAGTTTGCACATAAATGTCAGAAACAGTGTGACATTGTCCTGATGCCTGCCAGCCCCCACAACAGAGACAAACACACCACACTGCCACAACACACTGCTACACAGACCACCATACTGAATTATCATATTCATACAGTAAAACCCACACAAATCCAATTTCCATAATTTCCATGGTAGTTTAGAGGGCTTGTTTAGGGCAGTGGTGCTTCTATGGTATAGTTAAGTTATTCTTGAAGCAAAATGGCATGGAATATTGCAGAACATTATGTAGGTTAAAGGGTGAGGTAAATAAAATAAGGCAAAGCACAGAAACATGATTGGTGCTCACACATTGTTATCCAAATCACACACACATAAGAAAAACACACATGCATTCATGTACAGGCAGTGTTTTACATTAATGTAATGGTATGGGAGAGTTAGGGTAACCCTGGTGGCGTGTGGTCCAGGCCAGCAGCAGGGTCCTGGGGCCATATTACTGACAGGCCAGGACAGACTAGGGGTCCAAGACCCGTCCACCTCTGTGATTAATGAAGCAGGGGTCAGGGGTCACATGCTGAGTTCCTGATTAGGAAGGTATTGGCAGTGGGCATAATTATGGGACTGATCCCTGTAACCTCATCTCCCACCCACCCCCGACCACCCCTCCCACATAGACAGCTACATTGCTACTGTGCACCCACATGAAAAAGTACTATAGTGTATAATATAGTAGGAATACTTTATTATTCACTGTAGTGTTTTTTGCAGACTTTGGTATTTACTGTAGTATAATGTAGTATTTACAGTTTCCTATAGTCTACATACTGTAGTAAAAAAAGAGTAGTATTTACTACAGTAATTACTGTAGTGTTTTGGCGGACTACAGTATACTGTAGAATTTACTGTTGTGTTTTTGGGGACTGTAGTATACTGTAGTATTTACTGTGGTGTTTTTGCGGACTGCAGTAAAGTATACTGTAGTATTTACTGTAGTATTTTTGGGGACATTACTGTAGTATTTACTAAAGTGGTTTTGTTTTATTATCTTTTACATAGATGTGGGGGGCTTTCTCCTTGAGAAGTACTATTTTCCATAACATGTAGGTAGGTAGGTAGGACTGGATTCTGAATGGAGAGTTCAGAGCTTCTGCTCCTTTCTATAACCTGTAGGGAACACAATATATGGTCTATACTTGGCATGTAGGTTTCTCACTTACGGGTGGCACAAATTGGGTTATGGGGAAGGGGAATGGGCAGTGTATATGCAAATTAAATACTGTGGTAATTACTATAGTTTAAAAAAGTGTTTCTGTGGACTGTAGGGTTTTTGTGGCTAATACTGTAGTATTTACTATAGTATTCAACAGTATATTACACAATTATATACTAAGTACTACAGATGATCGAGAGATACTACAGTGTGTAGTATAGTATTCTACAGTATACTACAGCAGTCTATAGTAAGTACTATAGTATTCTATAGAAAACAGTAGTATTTTTTATGTGGCAACCTTGCCTGGTGTCGCCTCTCAGGAACAGGGGCAAATGCCACAAAATTAATTTCATTACATTATGCTGGTACTGTGTTTGATGGACCGAAAATGTATCCCCCTGCCCCCCCAGCCCACACCAACCATGAGCAGTGCAGCAGTGAAATGAGAGCAGGGATTGAATTGACTCCTCTGTACATCATCAGTCCTATCCCTCATTTCAATTTGATTTACCATGGCAACTGCTCCAAAGAGATGTCAGATGAAGACATAGTGAAATTAAATCAAGACCAGAGCGTCTATGAAACATATAATTGCAAATAAAACAAATCAGCTTCCATCTTATTAAACCGAGTCACGGGAGGACCTGAATGTACTTTGTAGATAAAAATTGAATCCAAACTAGGCAGAAAATGAGTTCTGAAAAGTGAATGCAGCTGAGTTTGCAAGACCTTGAGTTAACTTGTCTCCGTAAACAGATTCAGGCTTAAAACTAAGATGATTCATCTGTATTTTGGCCTAAACCTCCATAACCCAATAAAAACCTAGCCTGCTGGGTATTTGTCATATTCCTGAATCCCACCCAATTCGCTGCAAGGCTTTAAGCCATAACTTTACAAAGAGCTACAGGGAACTCTAAAGTAATTCCATCATTTGGCCCTTTGGCTATTAGAAAAACCTGCTTTGGTTCACAATATTAGTTCAATGTGCAACCAAGAGCCCTGTGCCTACTGTTTTATAGCCCCAGTGATAGCTAGCACATCATTATGCTTTCATTAGCCTAGCTGTATAGATCCATACAGCCAAATGCTGCAGTTGAAGACTATTGTCACCATGGGGAATAACACTGTGTTACTCTACTGACTGTGTGATTAATGTCTCTGTTTGCCTGATGACTTTTCTGCCTTATCTGCTGCTGCTACTGCTGTTACTGAGTGTTATGTACAGTATATTTGTTTGTGTGCTAATGATATGAGCACAAGTCAGCTCTTTACAGAGTTAGGTCCTGATATCATCTCTGTTCTGTCTCATTACCCTTTTTTGTTGTGCAAACTCACTGTCTCTGTCTTTCTTTCTCTATCTCTCTCACACACACACACTAATACACACACACGCGCGCACACACCCACTAACGCACGCACACACACACACACACACAGGAGGGTGAGGTCCTCTGTGACTGCTGTAAACCACAGTGTTTGAGGTTGATGAAACAGTAACCAGCCCAGAGAGGTTGAGGAGCGAATGAGGAAGAGTGACCAGAGCCGGGGATAGTAGAGAAGCAGCGCCAGCTGGAGAACAGAGGAAAAAGTTCAGACCTCCAAGGGCTCTGCTCTGTTTCCCTGATTTTTTCATGTCTGCAGCACATAGAAGAGGAGAGATGGGAGGAGATTTCATCCACTCTCCAAATGTTCTGCTTCCTGTGTGATTCATTTAACAACATACACACAACAACAACAATAGTACCATAAAATGAAAAAAGGAATGAAAGCGCAACTGATGATGCTTACCTTTCTATGGTCACATTGTGTGACAAGGTGTGTATGAAACACGTGTATTATTCTAACATATTCATGGGGGGAAAATAAGTTCTTTCAGAGATTCTTGATGAATGTATTTCATAATTCAGTCTTGGTGGATGTCTTTCAAAATTGAAGATACAGTCAATTCTGTTCTCAAGTACGGAACACAAATAATCAATATGACACCATAATTACTCCTGTGCCTTTTATGTCCTTTCAGCTGCTTTCAGTTCGTCTCAGACACGAGACCACCATTAATGCAGCAATATGAAGTCGGGTCAAAGAATGGTCACAGCTGACAGTGGAAGGCGGCTGATAATGACACTTCATCACTATCTTCATACCAGCTTTCCCTTAACCCTTGTAATCTTCACTAGGAACCAAACTGAAGCAAATGGCCCGAAATGTGGAGGGACTCCCTGAACTTGTCCAATCATAAACGCTTAATTTCGTTCTCCATTGCAAAATGTTTTGCACATTTTTGCACTGATGATTATGACTCTGGTCAACATGGCCATAGAGAAGCAGAGAGAGCACCACCCCCTACCTGTAGGTGAGCCCTCCAGCACCTCCCCAGCGTAACGGGTCTCCTTGAAGATGGGCCTGTTGTCATTCTGGTCGTTGACGTCCACCAACAGGGCTACAGGACCCTCCACCAGCTTCCCACTCAGGTCTGTCACAGACACCTCCAGCTGCAGACAGGACACACAAGGGTCAAAGGTCAGGACAGGAGTTCAGTAATACAGCTGGTATGGCAAGGTTTATACAGTGACATTCATTTAGACTAGTGAAAGCGTAGAATACCTGATTGTCTGTTACACACCTGAGAGATACATATATCGGAAGAAGCGCAATTCAATCAAAAACTAGTGTATATTGTATGAACGAGAGTAGTTTATGTATTTATCCTCGGACTCAAACACACACACACACACTCGGCACACAGGCACGTAGCACATAAAACAGTGACTACAATATTTCACCATTCTTATATTTCCAGACGATATTCTACTTAACAAAGCACTGTAAACTCTATGTAAAGAATGGAGAGTCGTGCCAATAGAGTACTAACACTATAGCAGCAGAGACTATAATGTAATGAATAGATGGACAGTGATAAAAGCTAACGGCCATAATTTTCTCCGATGTCGCAAGCATTTATCTCTAAACCAGCAGGAGAAATTAGTGCTAGCTAGTTCATGTTCCTGACTGGAGCGGATGGATCTGGTGTTAGTGACTTGTGCTTCTCTGCCATGTTACTGAGGAGCAGACACAATGAGAGGACACATTAGGCCTGCCCTCAGATATGAAGAGGTCCTACAAAGCTTCAAACCACTGGAAGCAGCTCAAACTCACTTCCCAGCTAGCACATAACGTTCTGAGAACCATATGTTTCTTAGAGCTTGATGATAGCATGGTTGTCCTATGGTTATTTTGCATACAACCTTCCCACAATGTTCTGAAAATGGTACAGGATACCCAGGTAGGCGTTCTGAGAAACATATGTTTCTTAGGTGGGAATTTCAGTACTTCAGCATAACGTTTCTTACAGGTTTCCTCGTGGTTTTATTTAAAGTATTGTTCTCAAATTGTTCAGAGAACATTAAGAAACAATGTTCTTCTAGGAATTTCAGTACTTCAGCATTACGTTTCCTGCAGGTTTCCTCATGGTTCTACTTAGTCATGTTCTCAGAACATTAAGAAACCTTTCCATAAAAACCACAAGAAAACATTAGTAACGTTCAAAGAACCTTCTAAGAATGTTATTTAAAAACATATACATTCCGTTCTCAACGACAACAAAACTCTATCCTCTATCTCAGGGGTGTCAAACGTACGGCCCGCGGGCCGGATCAGGCCCGCAAACGGGTTTAATCCGGCCCGCGAGATGATTTTGAAAAAAATAAAAATAAACATATTTTTTATTTTATTTTTCTTTAAGTATACAAATGCGCTGCAATTTTTCAATAAAATAAACTGCTGTTCCAATTGCGTCCACTGGATGGCGCAATAGCAATTGTGTTAAGCAAGCAAACTGTTTATACCGGGGCAGAGCAAGTAGGTCAAGCACGTGCAGCCAATGAGCTACTTTGTTTTGCCCGCGATATTTATTACGGCTTCTACTTTTAACATTATGTGCTTTGGCACCCTCATTGCCCCAATATGTCTCTGTCAAAAAAGAGAAAAGTGGACGCAGAGTGCAGAGTGTTCCAAGAAAAATGGTCATCCTATTTAATCACGGAATTGAATGGGAAAGCTGTATGTTTGGTGTGTTCAGAGCATGTTGCAGTGCTGAAAGAATATAACCTTCGTCGCCACTATGTGAGTCTTCATGCCGACAAATATGACAACTTTCAAGGACAGCGGAGATGAGAGAAGGTGAATGAACTGTTGGCGGGTCTGAAGAAACAGCAGTCTGTGTTTACTCACAGCCGAGACATCAGTGACGCTGCAGTGAAAGCTAGCTACGTCATTGCTAATGAAATCGCAGTGGCTTCAAAACCATTTAGTGAGGGTGAATTTGTAAAAACATGCATGATGAAGGCAGCGGAGATTGTGTGCCCTGAAAAGCGGCAGGCTTTTGCAAATATCAGCCTGACAAGAAACACAGTTGCAGACAGGATTTCCGATCTTTCAGTGGATTTGGACAGCCAGTTGAAGCAAAAAGTAAAGTCATTTATTGCGTTTTCGGTTGCAATTGATGAAAGCACGGACATTACAGATGTTGCACAACTGGCCATTTTTTCATCCGCGGAGTTGATGACACATTGACCGTCACCGAGGTGTTCGTGGAGTTGGTGCCGATGACAGATACAACGACAGCAGCTGATATTTTTACCACACTCGTCGGCGCGCTGGACAGGGTCGGAGTGGACTGGTCCCGCGCTGTCAGCCTGGCTACAGATGGTGCGCCCTCAATGATCGGGAAAAAAGCAGGTGTTGTGACAAAGTTCAGAGAGAAAGTGCAATCTGCAAATGGAGGACGTGATTTTTTGACTTTTCACTGTATTTTGCACCAGGAGGCTTTGTGTTGCAAGTCATTAAAGATGGATAACGTCATGAAGGTGGTTAGAATTTCATTCCGCAGAATGGATGCCGGACCTTGCATTTATGGTGGATGTTACAGAGCACCTGAATTACTTGAACAAACAGCTGCAAGGGCGCAACAAAGTTGTCACGCAGTATTATGACAGCATACGTTCTTTCAAGTTGAAGCTGTCATTGTGGGAGACGCAACTTGCCGGTGGTGATGCAGCTCACTTCCCCTGTCTGAAAAATGTGTGCGCGACCCAACATGTGGCAGACATGAAGCGGTTCAAAGATAAAATAACTGGACTGTTACGGGAGTTTGAGCAACGCTTTCAGATTTATGTTTATATGTTTTTATGTTGATGTGCTATTGTTTTTAATTGATTTTATTATATTTGTATATTTAACCTATTCTTGACTCTGTGGTTCTTGCACTTGTTTGGGGAACAGGATTTCATTATTTTTATCTAAATTTCTGCCTGAGAAATGACACCATGATATAGTTCTGTGATCTGTGAAACAGTTCTGTTAATCACTGAGGCATTGTGTGTTTGTGTGTTCTTTTTCTTTAGAATTTTCAAATAAACTTGACGTGTTTTATGATTAATAGTGATGTTGTGCTTGTACTATTTTGGACACACTGTCCTCAGGCTCCAGCTTTATGTTGTATGTTGATCGTATTAAAACAAAGAAAACAATCTGAAGTTGTTGTTTTTAAGTTATATATACCATGATTTTTCCGGTCCGGCCCACTTGGGAATAGATTTTCCTCCATGTGGCCCCTGAGCTAAAATGAGTTTGACACCCCTGCTCTATCTTGTTTAGTGTGTTCAGGTGTGTTCCACTAATTGGCCACACCTGATCTTAACCTCTACGGGATCGGTGTCCCGTATACGGGACAGTTGAGCTAATGTGCGCTAATGTGATTAGCATGACTTTTGTGAGTAACAGCAAACTTTCCAGAACATAGACATGTCTTTATATGGGCAGAAAGCTTAAATCCTTGATAATCTAACTGCACTGTCCAATTTACAGTAGCTATTACAGTGAAAAGATACCATGCTATTGTTTGAGGAGAGTGCACAACAACAACAAAAACATATCACGGCAACTGGTTTGATATATTCACCTCTGAAGGTAAATAATGTACTTACATTCAGTAATCTTGCTCTGATTTGTCATCCTAAGGGTCCCAGTGATACAATGCAGCATATTTCTATTTGATAAAATCAATTTTTATATTAAAATGTAGGAACTGGGTTCTACAGTTTGAACCCCTGCTGTCTCTGGCTCCACAACCACCCCGCCTAGCCATCTAGATGTGTGAAAGTTAGTGTATAAGCTAATGATCCATCATGTATGACATTCCTGGGAGTGTGTAAACTTACATTTTGTGTTACCATATTATTTTTGTATGTTGTCTATAGTTATGTACTTGAAAATGTATCAATTGACCAATTCGGCACATTTGGCCAGGCTTGATACAAAATAGTCTAGTATTGCAACGCTTCACTGGATCAATCTGAAACTTTGCACACCCCCTTTCAAATTGTATCAAGAATATGCATATCCTCCCTTCCTCCCTTCCTATAGGCAGAAACTCAAACAGGAAGTACCCGTGCTAAGGACTATTCAACGCTGGTCTGACCAATCGGAATCCACGCTTCAAGATTGTTTTGATCACGCGGACTGGGATATGTTCCGGGTAGCCTGCAAAAATAATTTAGACAAATACACTGAAACGGTGACTGAGTTTATCAGGAAGTGTACAGGTGATGTTGTGCCCACTGTGACTATTAAAACCTACCCTAACCAGAAACCGTGGATAGATGGCAGCATTCGCGCAAAACTGAAAGCGCGAACCACCGCATTTAACCATGCCAAGGTGAATGGGAATATGGCAGAATAAAAAACAGTGTAGCTACTCAGTCCGCAAAACAATTAAACTAGCAAAACATCAGTATAGAGAAAAAGTGGAGTCGCAATTCAACGGCTCAGACACGAGACGTATGTGGCAGGGTCTACAGACAATCACGGACTACAAAAGGAAAACCAGCCACGTCGCCGACTCTGACGTCTTGCTTCCAGACAAGATAAACACCTTCTTCGCCCGCTTTGAGGATAACACAGTGCCACCGAAGAGGTCCACTACCAAGGCCTCTCCTTCTCCGTGGCCGACGTGAGTAAGACATTTAAGCATGTTAACACCCGCAAGGCTGCCGGCCCAGACGGCATCCCTAGCCGCATCCTCAGAGCATGCGCAGACCAGCTGGCTGGTATGTTTACGGACATATTCAATCTCTTACTTTCCCAGTCTGCTGTCCCCACATGTTTCCAGATGGCCACCATTGTTCCTGTACCCAAGAAAGCAAAGGTAACAACTAAATGACTATCGCCCCGTAGCACTCACCTCTGTCATCATGAAGTGCTTTGAGAGACTAGTCAAGGATCATATCACCTCTACCTTACCTGTCACCCTAGACTCAATTTGCTTACCGCCCCAATAGATCCACAGACGATGCAATCGGCATCACACTGCACACTGCCCTATCCCATCTGGACAAGAGGAATACCTATGTAAGAATGCTGTTCATTGACTATAGCTCAGCATTCAACACCATAGTACCCTACAAGCTCATCATTAAGCTCGAGGTCCTGGGTCTGAACCCCGCCCTGTGCAACTGGGTCCTGGACTTCCTAACGGGCTGCCCCCAGGTGGTGAAGGTAGGAAACATCTCCACTTCGCTGATCCTCAACACTGGGGCCCCACACGGGTGCGTGCTCTGCCCCCTCCTGTACTCCCTGTTCACCCATGACTGCGTGGCCAAGCACGCCTCCAAATCAATCATCAAGTTTGCAGACGACACAACAGTAGTAGGCTTGATTACCAACAATGATGAGACAGCCTACAGGGAGGAGGTGAGGGCTCTGGGAGTGTGGTGCCAGGAAAATAACCTCTCACTTAACGTCAACAAAACAAAGGAGATGATCGTGGACTTCAGGAAACAGCAGAGGGTGCACCCCCCTATCCACATCAACGGGACCGCAGTGGAGAAGGTGGAAAGCTTCAAGTTCCTTGGCGTACACATCACTGACAAACTGAAATTGTCCACCCACGCAGACAGTGTGGTGAAGAAGGCACAACAGAGCCTCTTCAACCTCAGGAGGCTGAAGAAATTTGGCTTGGCACCTAAAACCCTCAAAAACTTTTACAGATGCACAATTGATAGCATCCTGTCGGGCTGTGTCACCGCCTAGTAGGGCAACTGCACCGTCCACAACCGCAGGGCTCTCCAGAGGGTGGTGCGGTCTGCCGAACGCATTACTGGGGGCAAACTACCTGCCCTCCAGGACACCTACAGCATCCGATGTCACAGGAAGGCCAAAAAGATCATCAAGGACCTCAACCACCCGAGCCACTGCCTGTTCACCCCGCTATCATCCAGAAGGTGAGGTCAGTACAGGTGCATCAAAGCTGGGACAGAGAGAATGAAAAACAGCTTCTATCTCAAGGCCATCAGACTGTTAAATAGCCATCACTAGCACATTAGAGGCTGCTGCTGCCTATTGAAATCACTGGCAATTTTATTGTTAGATATTACTTGTTAGATATTACTGCACTGTCGGAGCTAGAAGCACAAGTATTTCGCTACACCCGCAATAACATCTGCTAAATACGTGTACAGTGAGGGAAAAAAGTATTTGATCCCCTGCTGATTTTGTACGTTTGCCCACTGACAAAGACATGATCAGTCTATAATTTTAATGGTAGGGTTATTTGAACAGTGAGAGACAGAATAACAACAACAAAATCCAGAAAAATGCATGTCAAAAATGTTATAAATTGATTTGCATTTTAATGAGGGAAATAAGTATTTGACCCCTCTGCAAAACATGACTTAGTACTTGGTGGCAAAACCCTTGTTTGCAATCACAGAGGTCAGACGTTTCTTGTAGTTGGCCACCAGGTTTGCACACATCTCAGGAGGGATTTTGTGCCACTCCTCTTTGCAGATCATCTCCAAGTCATTAAGGTTTCGAGGCTGACGTTTGGCAACTCGAACCTTCAGCTCTCTCCACATATTTTCTATGGAATCAAGGTCTGGAGACTGGCTAGGCCACTCCAGGACCTTAATGTGCATCTTCTTGAGCCACTCCTTTGTTTTTTTTTTTTTTTTTTTATTTTTTTATTGTTTTTTTTTGGGGGGGGATGGATCAGCTTAATATTGCAGATAGATTGTATCTTCTATCAATGTAATTGTCTGCATCACTTCCAATCCCCCATGTTTTATTTTTTTTATTTTTTATATATATATATTCCCCTTTATTACTTTTCAACCCCACCATCCTTTCCCTACTTGGAGTAAATTAGTGAACAACAACGCCCAGGCCTCTACTTCCGGTCTATAATTACTATCTACACCTTATGGACAGAGTTAATTTTACAATAATTCTATATCCATATATATATATATATATATATATATATATATATATATATATATATATATACACATATCTATTTATTTTTTTTGCTCCTGAACTTCTTCTACTCTAAACCTCTCCGATCATTTTCATGATGTCCATCCGGTTTGCTTCTAAATGCCATATCTTTCTAACTGTGCTCTTTCCCAAAAGCTCCCAACATACAACCTATATACTTATTATGGACACAGTATGCTTACATTATTAGCTATCTTTGTTATTATTTGTTGTTATTTGTTATTAGTCCCATCCTTCAACTCTATTCAATACCTCCCATCTATCTCTTAACACCATCCATATAGGATTTATATTTGCCATATATATTTCAACCATACTGTGATGTTTTACAAAAGTTCTGAACCTTTCTATTCTCATTGCTTCTACAGATTGTGAATTAAAAATTAACATTTTTGCTAAAAGTATTATTATATTATTGATTGATTGACTATGACTTTTCAGATCACCCAGTAATGCTATCTGCAAGGTTAGTTCCAGGTAAATATTGCAATCCTTTAGCCATTCCTGGACCTGTGTCCAAAAACAAGCTACAAATGGACAGAACCAAAACAAATGATCTAATGATTCTATCTCTTCACAGCAAAATCTGCAGAGCTGGGAAGATTGTATCCCCCATATAAATAACATTCTATTGGTAGCAAGAATTTTATATAATAATTTAAATTGAAAGATTCTAATTTTTGAATCCGGTGTCGTTTTGCGTGTCAGTTCATAAACACTATGCCATGGGATCGGTACGTCAAAGATGTCTTCCCAACTATTTTGCAATCTATATGGGACGGCTGTCAATCCTTTGGTCCTTAAGTGAAACTGATATACTTTTTTATTTATCACAGTTTTCCTTAACCAATTATGTTCTTTAATGCAAGGCCGACAGACAAGTTCCTTACTTTCTCCCCCTTCAACTTTCCTCTTCCACTTTTGCGGTAAGGCTGCAATTATTTGGTTGTAATTTTGGGTAGAGCAGACATTTCCATATGTTTTTGTTAGCTGCATGTGCGACATAACTCCACCAGTCCTACCGATGATATCATTTACGAAGATTATACCTTTTTTAAACATTCTGTCAAAAAATAAAGGTTTTTTGTCAATTAGTATATTTGAATTTAACCACAATATTTGTTGCATTATTTGTTCTGTCGTTTCTGGAGGATTAAATTGAAATTGCAACCAACTTTCTATGGCTTGTTTTAGAAATAGTGACATTTGGGAGATTATTTCCTTTTCAAATAACTGAAAGTGAGAGGTTGTAATCTGAATAAAGGGAAAAAGGCCTTTCTTGAACAGTGGGTGAGACAATCTTACTAATTTGCTTGAGAACCAGTTCGGATTTAAGTATAACTTTTGTATGACTGAAGCCTTTAGTGATAGGTCTAATGCTTTAATATTTAATAATTTCTGTCCTCCGAATTCATATTCATTATATAAATATGCTCTTTTAATTTTGTCTGAGCCACTCCTTTGTTGCCTTGGCCATGTGTTTTGGGTCATTGTCATGCTGGAATACCCATCCACGACCCATTTTCAATGCCCTGGCTGAGGGAAGGAGGTTCTCACCCAAGATTTGACGGTACATGGCCCTGTCCATCGTCCCTTTGATGTGGGGAAGTTGTCCTGTCCCCTTAGCAGAAAAACACCCCCAAAGCATAATGTGTCCACCTCCATGTTTGACGGTGGGGATGGTGTTCTTGGGGTCATAGGCAGCATTCCTCCTCCTCCAAACACGGCGAGTTGAGTTGATGCCAAAGAGCTCGATTTTGGTCTCATCTGACCACAACACTTTCACCCAGTGTCACGGATTCTGCCGAGGCTGCTCCTCCTCCTAGTTCGGGCAGGCTTCGGCGTTCGTCGTCCCCGGAGTACTAGCTGCCACCGTTGAATGTTTCTATGTTTGATTGCTTTTGTCTGTCTATTACACCTGTGTCCGTTTGTGTCTGATTACGTGTTCTATAAGTTGCCTGTTTTGTATTGGTTAGGTTGTGTGTTGTTTTTCGCCTGTCCGTAGTGCTGCCTGTTTGTCTCTGTTTTGTTGTTTTATTGTTTTACGCATAGTTGCGTAATTGCTCGCCTCTGTTTTGTTTTGAGGCCGATCATTGTATCTTTGCCTTGGGGTTTCACAAGTAAACTTTGTTGGACTAAGCTTCGGTGTCCTGCGCCTGACTCCCACACCACATACACCTCAGCCTTGACAGAACAACACACCAGTATGGAGTCAGCAGGAGCAGTGGCGGCACCCAAGTCGCTGGAGGATCGGATCAGCGACCAAGACACCATGATCCGGCAACTTGGGGCCGCCATGAACGAGGTGTCCAACACTCTGCGCCGGTTGGTTACGGGAGAGGTGCCCACGCCTTCTCACACCATCCCATCACCAACGGCCAGTCCTCCTCTCTCAGCACCGGAACCCAGTGGCATTCGGCTCTCACTCCCGAGGGCATATGATGGTTCTGCAGCCGGGTGTCAGGGGTTCCTCCTGCAGGTGGACCTCTACCTGGCCACCATACACCCAGCGCCCTCGGGATACGAGAGCGTCTCCGCCCTCATCTCCTGTCTATCTGGCAAGGCGTTGGAGTGGGCCAACGCCGAATGGAGGGGAATAGACGCCGCTACCATCACCTACGCGGAGTTCTCCCGCCGCTTCAGGGCTGTCTTCGATCATCCACCTGAGGGGAAGGTGGCGGGGGAGCGTCTGTTCCACCTCCGACAGGGGAAGAGGAGCGCACAGGAGTTCGCCCTGGAGTTCCGGACTCTAGCGGCGGATGCGGGGTGGAATGAGAGGGCCCTCATCGACCATTACCGGTGTAGCCTACGAGAGGACGTTCGTCGTGAGCTGGCCTGCAGGGACACCAACCTATCCTTCGACCAGTTGGTGGACATCTCCATCCGTCTCGACACCCTGCTGGCTACCCGCGGACGTCCCGAGTGGGGGTCGTCCATTCCACCCTCCAGCACCTCCGAGCCGATTCCCATGGAGCTCGGAGGTGCTGGCGCTAGAGAGAGGAGGAGAGAGAACCCGAGGGGGGCCATCCCCTGCACCAACTGTGGCCGTGGAGGACACACCGCGGCCAGGTGCTGGGGAGGGTCTCCTGGGAGAGGGGACAACAGGTCACGCACTGGGGAGTCATTTCAGGTGAGTAGGCGCCCCACTTACCCAGAGCTCTCTGTTGGTCACATGTGTATACCTGTGAGATTTCCACAGGTGGCACCTCATTCCCAGCATAAGGTGCTTGTAGATTCAGGCGCAGCTGGGAATTTTGTTGATCGTGCATTTTGTTATAGGTTAGGAATTCCCCTTCGGCCGGTAGCCCCCTTTCCTGTTCATGCCCTAGACAGCCGGCCGTTGGGGTTGGGGTTGATCAGAGAAGTCACAGCACCACTTAAGATGACGACGCAGGGGGGTCATGAGGAGATCATTCAGTTTTATCTGATTGACTCTCCTGCGTATCCCGTGGTGCTGGGGCTTCCCTGGTTAAGCGCCCATGATCCTACCATTGCGTGGCAAAAGAGGGCTCTTATGGAGTGGTCTGCCCAGTGTGTAGGGAGATGTCTAGGTGTTTCCTTAGGGGCGACCTCGGTAGAGATTCCGAACCAAGTGCCCGCAATGCGCATTCCCCCTGAATATGAGGATTTAGCACTTGTGTTCAGCAAAACGAGGGCAACACGGCTACCACCTCATAGACAGGGGGATTGTGCGATAGATCTCCAAACAGGAGCGGCACTTCCGCGGAGCCGTGTGTATCCCCTGTCTCAAGAGGAGACAGCGGCTATGGAGACTTACATAGCCGAGTCCTTGGCACAGGGATACATACGGACCTCCACTTCCCCGGTTTCCTCGAGTTTCTTCTTTGTGAAGAAGAAGGACGGGGGTTTGCGCCCGTGTATTGATTACCGTAGTCTCAATCAGATCACGGTTAAGTACAGTTACCCTCTTCCACTGATTGCGACTATGACAGAATCATTACGCGGAGCGCGGTTCTTCACAAAGTTGGATCTCAGGAGCGCGTACAATCTGGTGCGCATTAGGGAGGGGGATGAATGGAAAACAGCATTTAGCACCACCTCGGGTCATTACGAGTATCTCGTCATGCCATACGGGTTAATGAATTCTCCTTCAGTCTTCCAATCCTTTGTTGACGAGATTTTCCGGGACATGCATGGGCAGGGTGTGGTAGTATACATCGACGACATCCTAGTGTACTCTTCTACACGAGCCGAGCATGTAGCCCTGGTGCGCCGAGTGTTGAGGAGACTGTTGGAGCATGACTTGTATGTCAAGGCAGAGAAATGCTTGTTCTTCCAGGAGTCCGTCTCCTTTTTGGGTTATCGGTTGTCCGCGTCTGGTGTGAAGATAGAGGTTGACCGTGTGTCGGCCGTGCATAATTGGCAAACTCCAACCACTGTAAAAGAGGTGCAGCAGTTTTGGGGTTTTGCTAATTACTACCGGAGGTTTATCCGGGGCTTTGGACAGGTTGCAGCTCCCATTACGTCCCTGCTAAAGGGGGGTCCGGTTCGCTTGCAGTGGTCAGCTGAGGCGGACAGGGCATTTGCCAAACTGAAAAACCTGTTCACCTCGGCTCCGGTGCTGGCGCATCCGGATCCCTCTTTACCATTCCAAGTAGAGGTAGACGCGTCCGAGGCCGGTATTGGGGCAGTCCTGTCGCAACGGTCCGGCACGCCACCTAAGCTCCGCCCCTGTGCGTTCTATTCTAAGAAGCTAAGCTCGGCAGAGCGTAATTATGACGTAGGGGACAGGGAGCTGTTAGCTGTAGTCCAGGCCCTAAAGGTGTGGAGACATTGGCTTGAGGGGGCTCAACACCCTTTCCTCATTCTGACTGACCACCATAACCTGGAGTACATCCGGGCAGCTAGGAGATTGAACCCTCGTCAGGCTAGGTGGAACATGTTCCTGACCCGGTTTGTTTTTAAGATCACATACATCCCAGGGTCCCAGAACGGTAAGGCAGACGCCCTGTCCCGGCGGTATGACACAGAGGAGAGGTCCATTGAGCCTACTCCCATACTGCCGGAGTCTTGTCTGGTGGCTCCGGTGGTGTGGGAGGTCGATGCGGAGATCGAGCGGGCACTGCGTACCGACCCTACTCCCCCCGAGTGTCCTGTGGGGCGGACGTACGTTCCGCTCGAGGTTCGTGATCGCCTTATTTATTGGGCTCATACATCACCCTCCTCTGGACATCCAGGTATTGGCCGGACAGTGCACTGCCTTAGCGTGAAATACTGGTGGCCAACGTTAGCTAAGGATGTGAGGGTTTATATCTCCTCCTGCTCGGTGTGCGCCCAGTGTAAGGCACCTAGACATTTGCCCAGGGGAAAGTTACATCCCCTGCCCGTTCCACAACGACCATGGTCCCACCTCTCGGTGGATTTTGTGACCGACCTACCCCCCTCCTAGGGGAATACCACCATTTTGGTCATTGTGGATCGGTTTTCCAAGGCCTGTCGTCTTCTCCCAATGCCGGGTCTCCCTACTGTCCTACAGACCGCTGAGGCCCTATTTACCCACGTGTTCCGGCACTATGGGGTCCCTGAGGATATTGTGTCTGACCGAGGTCCCCAGTTCACCTCCAGAGTCTGGGGGGCGTTCATGGAACGCTTGGGGGTCTCGGTGAGCCTTACCTCGGGGTACCACCCAGAGAGCAATGGGCAGGTTGAACGAGTCAACCAGGATGTGGGTAGGTTTCTGAGGTCCTATTGCCAGGGCCGGCCGGAGGAGTGGTCTAGGTATATCCTCTGGGCAGAGATGGCCCAGAACTCTCTCCGCCACTCCTCCACCAATTTAACACCTTTCCAGTGTGTTTTAGGGTATCAGCCGGTCCTGGCACCATGGCACGAGAGCCAGATCGAGGCCCCTGCGGTGGATGAGTGGATTTGGCGCTCGGAGGAGACGTGGGACGCTGCCCATGTCCATCTGCAGCGGGCCATCCGTCGACAAAAGGCGAGCGCCGATCGCCACCGCAGTGAGGGACCGGTGTACGCACCGGGAGATCGAGTCTGGCTCTCGACTCGAAACCTGCCCCTCCGCCTGCCCTGCCGGAAGCTGGGTCGGCGGTTTGTGGGGCCCTTTAAAGTCCTGAGAAGATTGAACGAGGTGTGTTACAGGTTACAACTGCCTATTGATTACAAGAATATTAACCCCTCGTTCCATGTGTCTCTTCTCAGGCCGGTGGTAGCTGGCCCACTCCAAGAAGATGAGATAGGAGAGACCCCTCCGCCCCCTTTGGACATCGAGGGGGCCCCGGCGTACAGGGTCCGGACCATCTTGGACTCGAGGCGCCGGATGAGTGGTCTCCAGTATCTCGTGGAGTGGGAGGGGTACGGTCCGGAGGAACGGTGCTGGGTGCCTAGGAGGGACATCCTAGATCCATCCCTCCTGACTGAGTTCCACCGTGGGCATCCCACGCGCCCGGGTCCGCGTCCTCCTGGCCGTCCCCGAGGCCGGGGTCGGCGCACGGCTGGAGCCGCGCGTCAAGGGGGGGGGGTACTGTCACGGATTCTGCCGAGGCTGCTCCTCCTCCTAGTTCGGCCAGGCTTCGGCGTTCGTCGTCCCCGGAGTACTAGCTGCCACCGTTGAATGTTTCTATGTTTGATTGCTTTTGTCTGTCTATTACACCTGTGTCCGTTTGTGTCTGATTACGTGTTCTATAAGTTGCCTGTTTTGTATTGGTTAGGTTGTGTGTTGTTTTTCGCCTGTCCGTAGTGCTGCGTGTTTGTCTCTGTTTTGTTGTTTTATTGTTTTACGCATAGTTGCGTAATTGCTCGCCTCTGTTTTGTTTTGAGGCCGATCATTGTATCTTTGCCTTGGGGTTTCACAAGTAAACTTTGTTGGACTAAGCTTCGGTGTCCTGCGCCTGACTCCCACATCACATACACCTCAGCCTTGACACCCAGTTCTCCTCTGAATCATTCAGATGTTCATTGGAAAACTTCAGACGGGCCTGTATATGTGCTTTCTTGAGCAGGGGGACCTTGCGGGCGCTGCAGGATTTCAGTCCTTCACGGCGTACTGTGTTACCAATTGTTTTCTTGGTGACTATGGTCCCCGCTGCCTTGATATCATTGACAAGATCCTCCAGTGTAGTTCTGGGCTGATTCCTCACCGTTCTCATGATCATTGCAACTCCACGAGGTGAGATCTTGCATGGAGCCCCAGGCCGAGGCAGATTGACAGTTATTTTGTGTTTCTTCCATTTGCAAATAATCACACCAACTGATGTCACCTTCTCACCAAACTGCTTGGCGATGGTTTTGTAGCCCATTCCAGCCTTGTGTAGGTCTACAATCTTGTCCCTGACATCCTTGGAGAGCTCTTTGGTCTTGGCCATGGTGGAGAGTTTGGAATCTGATTGATTGATTTCTTCTGTGGACAGGTGTCTTTTATACAGGTAACAAGCTGAGATTAGGAGCACTCCCTTTAAGAGTGTGCTCCTAATCTCAGCTCGTTACCTGTATAAAAGACACCTGGGAGCCAGAAATCTTTCTGATTGAGAGGGGGTCAAATACTTATTTCCCTCATTAAAATGCAAATCAATTTATAACATTTTTGACATGCATTTTTCAGGATTTTTTTGTTGTTATTCTGTCTCTCACTGTTCAAATAAACCTACCATTAAAATTATAGGCTGATCATTTCTTTGTCAGTGGGCAAACGTACAAAATCAGCAGGGGATCAAATACTTTTTTCCCTCACTGTAGCCTATCCTAACTTGGTGTAGGCCTATAGGCTATTTTGCAAGTATGAAACCATCAGTCAGAAATGGTGAGGAATGTATTCTGAAATGATCATGGAAATGAAACAAATAATCGAAAATATATTTTGGGGTTATGAATAAGTCATCATATGTTCCCCATTTGCACAAGGCTACCAGGCTACTTTTGCCTTCTTGCAATGCAATACTTCAACCACTAGAAACTGTGCGTACGCATGGTCTAAAGCTTGCGGGAGGATAAGCACATTCTCACGTCACGTTCAGTTTTAAAAAATGCCAACTTTTGCGTGACAACTGGCACAAGCATGTTTTGGGGAATATTTTGTGCATACCCAACATTTATAAATGAGGCCCCTGGAGCTCCTGGAGACAGACTGTACATAAGCCCTCAGTGCTGTGGTGCTCCTCCTGGCTTCCTCTGCCATTCCTGGCTTCTCATGGGTTTAGTCAGTCTCTCGCTCTCTCTCTCTCTTTCTCTCTCTCACCCCTCCCTCTCTCCCTCCCTCTCTCTGTGTAAAAGTGGCTAGGCTGAGGGTGGAGCTTCATTGGCCATCCAGGAGAGGTGCAGCCACTGAGACGCTAACATACTGCTCCCTAACCCCAACCCCCTCAAGACCATCCACAGGCCCGTATCATTTATTCATGTATTCAACAGCTCCTAACGCTGCAGTATGGGCCCAGCCTGGCATCCCCTCACCGGGGGTAACTTTCCGGCTTAGCAGAGCACAGGCGAAACAAACAAATCCCAACATCTGACACAAACAAGCTGATTTTAATACTCAGAGTCGGAGTGTGAGCCCAAGACTCTGCTTAGTCAGGGACCACGTTTACATGCGCACAGTATTCCGGATAGTAGATTATATCCCAATTAAAGTCTTATTCGGGATAAACTGTTTACATATACCTTTGATATCTTGCTCACAAGTATCCCTGTCCATGAATAAACAGAATATTCCTAATTTAAGTTAATATGGGTTAAATGGAATAGTAACTGAAATCTGGACACTGACTGTAAGCCTACTTACTGTATAGCCTCTCACATGTAGCCTAATATAATATTAAATTTTTTCAGTAAAATTATACAACAATTGTACATTTTGTCTCGGGAACAGGAGTGGAGAAATATGATTTCTTTCTCTTATGCAAGCAGATAATATTTCAATCACATAAAATATGCACCCAAGACGAACTGAAGTATTTTCAAAAACATGTTTCATCTCAGCTTTTCATTTCCTCAAAACAATCTTTCCACTGTTCTGGAATTATTGCATTTTCTCGCAGGTCCCTAAACTAAACAGACAACTTCACTGGTGTTAACTATAGATTACTAATGCATCCAGTCTATCGATGCAAGACATTATTCTGGTGAGCACTTCTTTATTTACACTTCTGGGGCAATAAGTTATGACAGAAGAGAAGCTGCATGTATCTAACGATAGTTGACAAACAAATGGCCCACCAAATGTCAGAAATTATAATATGGCCTAACAAATGTAGGAAATTATAAGCAGAAACGTATCTAAATTAGGGGTGAAAGTAGCCTAAGTCAGTAGGCTATATGGTTCAGTAGGCTACGGTGTATCAGCAAAATAAATTATGGAATTATTACGGTGGATCGAACTGCGCAGGTATAGCCTACTATTTAAGTGATTTGTTTGACAATCAGATGAAAACATCATCACACAACACCCATGATATGCGAAACTGAGCCTGCGCAGACCGCGAAAAATAACAGCAAACGGGATAAGATGTTTACGTCCCACAGTATCCCGTCTAAGATCAGCACATCCTAGGCATCTTATCCGGGTTTCTCATAACCGGGATACAAGCTTTTTCGGGTTATTGTAAACAGGATATGATGTTTATATGTATAGACTCAAAAACAGAATACTTGAGTATCCCGAATAATAACAGGATATTGGTGGGCATGTAAATGTGGTCAATGTGCCTGAGGATTAAAATCACCCCTGTCGACCAAGCGATTTACCATCTTAAATGTGTCGTCCACTTCAACGCTGAAATAAGAAGTTAATATTTCCCAACCTGACTCTGAGTAAAAGTGTATGGAGAGCTACTCAGTACGCTCATTGTACTCTGCCCTGTCTTAAGATATAAGATAGTGTTTTAGGAAGACATCACGTTCCGGTACCTTGAAAGTGTTTCATCCCAGACTGGATCAATGTCATTTCAACAGATGGAGAACATAAGGAACCGCTCTCAAACATAACATCACTTGTGTCATTCTAACATCACCTTTGTCTACTCTATCACACAATAAGCTAAATGAATGCCCCTGCTTCCTCTTTGCTGTCCAATAGGAATAGCTAATAGGATAATTCCCCAGACAGACCAGACCCAAGGTATCCATCACAGAGAGTGGTGTCGGTGCTCTACTCCTCTCTTATCTAGCACATTAGCTGCTCCTGCTCCTCTCACTATCAGTAATGCATGACATCACTCGCCCTCTCTATCACACAGGTCATCCTCTCTCCCTCTTTCTTCCTCTATTTCGCTCTATCTCCAATGGTGGGCCCGGGGCCCAGAGAACAAGGCATAATGGTAGTAATGACAGAGATGCAAGTAAAGTGGGAGCGTTAGGGGTTAGAGGCCTAATGGCCCTATAGATCATCAACTCCTCTCCTCTCTCCTCGGCGGTGTGGTCGGTGGGGAAGCAGCAGCACACAGACAGACTACAGTACAGTAGCAGGGTATTTATGAGGGGTCATTTCCTCTACCTCTGTCTTCATCAGCGAAACTGCTGACTCTCAACTAATGGTGCTCACACGAGAAAACTCAATCATCTCAATCTTCTCCAGCATACCATGTCCCACGCAAACACACAGGCAACAAACATAAGAACATATAGGATATACACTACATGACCAAAAGTATGTGGACACATGCTCGTCAAACATCTCATTCCAAAATCATGGGCATTAACACTTCTGGGAAGGCTTTCCACTAAATGTTGGAACATTGCTTCCATTCAGCCACAGGAGCATTAGTGAGGTCGGGCACTGATGTTGGGCGATTAGGCCTGGCTAGCAGTCGGCGTTCCAATTCATCACAAAGGTGTTCGATGGGGTTGAGATCAGGGCTCTGTGTAGGCCAGTCAAGTTCTTCCACACCGATCTCAACAAACCATTTCTGTATGGAACTCACTTTGTGCATGGGGGCATTGTCATGCTGAAACAGGAAAGGTCCTTCCCCAAACTGTTGCCACAGAGTTGAAAGCACAGAATTGTCTAGAATGTCATTGTATGCTGTAGTGTTAAGATTTATCTTCATTGGAACTAAGGGGCCTAGCCGAAACAATGAAAAACAGCCCCAGACCATTATTCCTCATCCACCAAACTTTACAGTTGGCACTATGCATTCGGGCAGGTAGGGTTCACCTGGCATCCGCCAAAACCAGATTTGTCCGTCGGACTGCCAGATGGTGAAGTGCTATTCATCACTCTAGAGAACACGTTTCCACTGCTCCAGAGTCCAATGGCAGTGAGCTTTACACTACTCCAGCTCGGACATGGAAAGCCATTTCATGAAGCTCTCGACGAACAGTTCTTGTGCTGACGTTGCTTCCAGAGGCAGTTTGGAACTCGGTAGTGAGTGTTGCAACCGAGGACGGATTATTTTTACGCGCTACGCGCTTCAGCACTCAGCAGTCCCGTTCTGTGAGCTTGTGTGGCCTACCACTTCGCAGCTGAACTGTTGTTGCTCCTAGACGTTTCCAAGTCACAATAACAGCACTTACAGTTGACCGGGGCAGCTCTAGCAGGGCAGAAATTTGATGAACTGACTTGTTGGAAAGGTGGCATCCTATGACGGTGCCACGTTGAAAGTCACTGAGCTCTTCAGTAAGGCCATTCTACTGCCAATGTTTGTGTATGGAGATTGCATGGCTGTGTGCTCGATTTTATACACCTGTCAGCAACGGTGTGGCTGAAATAGCCGAATCCACTCATTTGAAGTGGTGTCCACATACTTTTGTATATATAGTGTATGTCTCTACATGACCCACACAAAACCACATACCATCTAGTCTTGTGGATCTGATCTGGCTTGCCTGAACCTTCAAAAGTCATGAATGTTTCAGTGTTTTGTACCGTAGCATATGTGGCTTAAAAAATATGCACAATATAAGTAAAAACAGCTTCAAAATCAAATCAAATCAAATCAAATCTTATTTGTCAAATGCGCCGAATACAATGGGTGTAGACTTTACCGTGAAATGCATGCTAACAAGCCCTGCCCAACGATGTTGAGTAAAACATAAAAAAATAAAATTGTATCACAAGAGTGGAGCTATTTCCAGGGAGTACCAGTAAAAAATGAACACGCTCAGAGTTGCATACAGACCCACACGCATACCCACACCCACACGTATACCCACACGCACACTCACACACACACACAGTCCCACATGCTCGCAGTCACACACACACACACACACACACAGTCACACACTCGCAGTCACACACACACACACACACACACACACACACACTGAAGCGGGAAAACATGAATAGGGTAACAGCTAAATGAGATAACACATTAATTTAGGGATATTTAAGAACACAAAAGGTTTCTTTCAGAGACAGGGATTTATAAACAGGCCCCCCTGTGAGTCCTATTGAAAATCTCACTGACACACACACCTCACAGCACGCCATGTATGAGTGACTAAGATAACATTAGCTGTGAGCGAGGCACCTTACGTTTGATCATTGGAGAATGTATCACATCAACTGAGCCGTCATCTGCATGGGAGACAAAGGATGTGTCTTACATTAGCCCGACTTCAAACACTGGCCTGTGAATACTGTATGCCTGTAACAACCTTTCAAACGTCACCTGCCCCTTAAAACACCTTTGATTTGGCAGTCTTTCAGCAGCAGCCAACACACAACTCAGCTAAATGACACCGCTTGCCTTGTATTCTTACCTCTGTTGTTTTCAACCATTCCCTTTCTTCCAAATACCTGACAGCTGTTTACACTCTGTCAAGTGTACTTACTCTCACAGTTAAAGGCCACTACACACTTTACACAAAACTACAAACGCAGCGACAGTGTACAGTTTTCTACATAGTTTAAGTACATTTGTGTGGCTCAAATTTTGGAACGGACAGCATAAGACTCTCTGTTTGCATAGGGTGTGTAGTGCCCTTTACACTGACTAAGTGAGCACTCCTGGTGCTGTACAGAGAAGTGCAATTAAAGCACAGTAGCTATGTTCACTGGATTTTTTGAATGCAGTGTACATAACTTCTACGTACTACACTGCATTTCTTCCTTCCTTACTTCCTTCCTTTCGTTAGCTATTTTTGGCTTTCTTTCTTTCTTTGTCTGTATGTCTTAATTAGTCTATGTATGACTGGAGCTATATCTCTGGCGAGGTGAGATGACCCTTCTGGCCAGTGGATGGCCATGTCATGATGCAAGGCTCTCTCATTAGAGACTGTACTGGAGCACGGCTCCCTGCTTTGTTTCCTCATCATTCTGAATCAGGGCCAGATGAATGAGAGAGACCAGTGAATTATGAGCGAGATAAAGGCAGCCACACCATCCGCTGCCCACTGAAGTGTGTGAGCGCACATCCATTATGCATCTATACATTCATTATTCATACATACTCTGGGTATCAGATTCAACTCATCGCTTTACCTTCTACATATTATCAGACAGTCTTCTTATGACAAGCATTTTTATTAGGCATTAGAACATTTGACCTTAGATCAACTGAAATTCTTATCTCTAAGTACTTGGAATAAGCACTTGTCTGTAGCCCAGGACCTCTAATCGAGAGAATGTAAATCATGGGTGAAAACCTTCGACAAGTCAGCTAAAGCAACGCAGTGAGACATGGCTTTGCATACTGCTGAATAAGTCAATTGCAGTAGAAGACAATAGAGAGACGACAATGACTGAAAATGTGATCAGTCCGTGCCAACAAACTTAGCATAGGCTACGTAGCATTCATCAGAACACAAGCATGGTAAGATTAACTTTCCAACTTTCACAAGGTAGGACAACACTTTTCCAAATCTGTAACCCTTCATCTGTCTCTTTTTCTTCCTCTCAAAGAGACACCTGGGACCATGAAACACATGTTGCCCCCATAGTCTCACAAATTTTCTGTAGAGTCAACAGAATTAGCACACCCACGCGTCCCCATGGCACGTGCCCAAGTAGCATCTCAGAGTGGATGAAAGCCTGTGGCCCCAGAGGAATAGAGCAGGGGTGATGCATATGTAGGAGCCTATAGCACGTAAGAACCTACAGCCTACTGTACATTACTATCATCAGTCACTTTATGCTCCTGCGGATTACTAGCTC
The DNA here is from genome assembly GCF_964263955.1 of Coregonus lavaretus. Classification (NCBI taxonomy): domain Eukaryota; kingdom Metazoa; phylum Chordata; class Actinopteri; order Salmoniformes; family Salmonidae; genus Coregonus; species Coregonus lavaretus. The sequence continues at coordinate 35,274,103 of NC_139996.1, read as the reverse complement.
ACTCCTTAAAACCCAAGGGTCAACATTAATGAAGGGAGTATTCTAGACAAAAATGAAATGTACTGTAATTTAATACACTGAAAATACAGTCATTGGGCATTCTTGGCTAAATCTGCATGCTGAATGACATGCTGCAAACATGTGGTTCCCTGAGAAAACGAGTCAAAGGCAGTGAGAGAATTTCACAGTTCAAACTAAATCAATGGCAGGCACGCTGGCCTAATTTCCCAGTGCCATTCCTGAGAGGGCGGTAGCTAGCTGCCACGGGAAGCCCAGTGGCTCTGCATTGCATTCTGTACACGGCTCTGTGCTTGTTAAGAAAATGAGGTAGTGGTTTCTGTCGCGGATCACTCTCATATTTCCTCAAGTTGAAATTTGATATGTTTGTAAGAGGAGGCAGTGATTTAATTTGGAGGGAAATTACTTATTAAAGGCAGGGAGAATGAGAGAAGATGGCCCTCTCTCGCTGTGTAGAAAATTACACCCTGCGCACATCACTGGCTGTCACAGCCCGCAAATGATCACTCTGAAGCCATTACACTGTGTTTATTAGCTGAGCTGGCCTGTGAAGATCAGACCACTCACTTCTCTCTCTCTCTCTCTCTCTCTCTCTCTCTCTCTCTCTGAGTGGTTCGATTTATATTCAAAGTTTAACAAACCATACAAATCTCTGCACAATGACTACTTTTAACAATTTACACAGTAAAATAAATAAACACATTTACTGGAAAAACAGAATTATAGTTTTATTCTGTTGCCAAACTTTTTATCTGTATATTCTGTCTTGTAAATGTGTTTTTGTAAAATGTTCAGTGGAAAGTCATCCTTGTGCATAGAGTTGTATGGTTTGTTAAACCTTGAAATCAACGGTTTTTGTTTGGTATACATTTTTAAGTGGAAAATCTGAGTCTCCACGTTATTCAGTTACCGTGGAATTGCCCAAGAGCTCTTTGCTCTCCTTTATGATAGTTTGGCCCTCTCTGTCTTTTTCCCTCTCTGAGTGGTTTGAAAGCTCACTCTGCTTCCCTCTTACTCAACATTCAAGAGTCACCTCTACCATTTACTGTACATTGAATAAAACACAATGCATAATCTCAGCTTGAGTCATGTACCTGTCACGACTTCCTCCGAAGCTGCCTCCTCTCCTTGTTCGGGCAGGCTTCGGCGTTCGTCGTCACCGGCCTTCTAGCCACTGCCGCTCCTCATCTCATCATTCCATTTGTTTTGTCTTGTTTATTACACACACCTGGTTCATATCCCCTCATCAGTACCTGTATAAGTGTTCCCTCTGCCCCCTTTTCTTTGTGTGTGATTGGTTATTGTGGAGGATAGAGAAGCTCGGTGGAGCTACTTGTATTTTGTATCGCCGGGATATTTCCCCATGCGCCAGTTTTGCGCACTGGAGTGTTTTGATGCATTACTGCGTAACTCTGTGTTGCGGAATAAATCATGTTATTCTGTGATTTACCCTCCTGCGCCTGACTCCTTCGAAATCACTCATCACAGTACCATTGATAGCTCCCACATTGAGCTCGTTCCCCAAGCAGGGGTCGCATTTTTCACGCAGAAAGAAATGATAAAACGCATAAGAAATATATTGCATGTTAAAATGCCTCTGTTTCTCTCTAATCAGTTAATAATGCTACACAGTATTGGCTGCTAACTACATCAACTGTTTTGGAGAAAAGGCTTCGGGTAGCTTAAAGGTTTAAAGTATCTCAAACTAAAAGTCTAATAAATCAATTTAATAAACACTTTAACAATAAATCCATTATTATTTTAGGCAGGTCTAAAGAAACATTATGATATGAGGAAAATTTATTTCAAAGGAACAGAATATGAGGAGGCCTACTGTATGTTAACTGGCTATGCACCATGCCATAGGCTGTAGGCTTCTTCATTTAGCAGACAAGTTATCCCGTGCCATTATTTTATATTATATGATTTTATAGTAAGAAGAATATAATTGAACTTAGCTGAATAAACTATAAATGATAGTTTTCCCATTCCAGAGAGAGTGTGCGCATATGAAGTGACTATATATGTTGAGTGCGGAAAAAATTATAATTTGAAACAGGTCCTATATGCTTGATTATAGTTATTTGTCAACTTTAGTTGTGAATGATACAAACCTTAGATTGTCTTAGAAATCCAAACATATAAGGGCTGCATGATGCGACTATATTGATGATTTGAGAAAGTCACAAAAAAAGCTTGCGCTCTGATCCTTGCCTCAGGCTGCACACACTGTTCTCTCATTAAGTGATCATATTTTCACCCATCGGACTATTCTCAATTGAATCTTGTTTTTCCTAATATGTAGAATTAGTTTCGATTTAGAATGGACCATTATCAAATGGGCAAGAACAGGGGCAGGGGAAAAAAGGCCGCTCTCCCGCCGGTTCGTTTTTCAATCATGCCAGGTAGGCTACTACGGTTATTTCACTCCACACATCAAATCAAATCACATTTTATTTGCCACATGCACCGAATACAACAGGTGTAGACATTACCGTGAAATGCTTACTTACAGCCCATTTTTTTCTTAATAAAAAAGTTAAATAAACAACAACAACAAAAAGGTGTTGAGAAAAAAAGAGCAGAAGTAAAATAAAATGACAGTAGGGAGGCTATATATAGGGGGGTACCGGTGCAGAGTCAATGTGCAGGGGCACCGGCTAGTTGAGGTAATTGAGGTAATATTTACATGTGGGTAGAGTTAAAGTGACTATGCATAAATCATTAACAGAGTAGCAGCAGTGTAAAAAGATGGGGTGGGGGTGCAAATAGTCCGGGTAGCCATGATTAGCTGTTCAGGAGGCTTATGGCTTGGGGGTAGCTGTTGAGAAGCCTTTTGGACCTAGATTTGGCGCTCCGGTACCACTTGCCGTGCGGTAGCAGAGAGAACAGTCTATGACTAGGGTGGCTGGAGTCTTTGACAATTTTGAGGGCCTTCCTCTGACACCGCCTGGTATAGAGATCCTGGATGGCAGGAAGCTTGGCCCCAGTGATGTACAGGGCCGTACGCACTACCCTCTGTAGTGCCTTGCGGTCGGAGGCCGAGCAGTTGCCATACCAGGTGGTGATGCTACCAGTCAGGATGCTTTCGATGGTGTAGCTGTAGAACTTTTTGAGGATCTGAGAGGGAATAGGCTTTGTCGTGCCCTCTTCACGACTGTCTTGGTGTGTTTGGACCATGATAGTTCGTTGGTGATGTGGACACCAAGGAACTTGAAGCTCTCAACCTGTTCCACTACAGCCCCGTCGATGAGAATGGGGGCGTGCTCAACCACTGTTTGAGGAGCATGCAGCCTCTTGCTACGTGACAGGTTATATTCTGCCCAACTCTATATGCTCTCCAACCCTGTTCCTGCAGTTACCCAGTGCTTAATTTGGGAAACCAATTTAAATTTGTTCGGGAACATCGATAACAACATGTTTTCACAACAAAACATATTGCATTAAACTGTTGACAGCCCCTCTCTCTGCACGCTCAGCAAGGAATGAAGGACAGAGCGCTTGGAGGAGATGGAAATGCACGGTGGTGAGATATTCTGTAGCTAAAGGTAATGTGTCAGTAAAAAAATGCCCTATTACTAGGCTATTCAAAATCAAATACAAATTCACTATAATTGTAGGGTGATTCTATAAGCCGCCCTGCACAATCAATGAACCAACAGCATTGCCTAGGCCTATATGTTCTCTCCCAGACTCATGGATAGAAAGTTTGGAGTGTAGCATAAGGTAACCTGTCCATCCAGTATGCATAATAATACAGACCACCCTCAAAGGCGATTACTAGAATTTGTTGAAGTTTGGAGTATAGACTAGACTAATTATGTACCAAAGACATATTACATCTGCTAATTTTTGTAGGTTTTTCTGCCATGCGTAATATGTGGTAGGCTATGTATTTTATAATGCACAATCATTATTTTAATCAGGGTTTTTTTGGGCTTGGGCTAATATATAGGCCTATGCATACGCATAAGCTCTAATATGCATATATGGGTGTTTTGAATTAATCTTCATCTTAGAAAGTGCTGTCCATTTCCTTGTGTTAGGCATTAAAACAACATCCACAATGACCATGTTTTCCACTCAGTTTCAACCTGTTGTTGAACTTCTTTCTTCAAATTGATCAATCACAGTGAGGTGAGTTTTAAAAGCACAATATTGTTTTGATGATAAGTGTTTGATGTGATTTTCAATTGCATTTGCATTGATGTCAGAGTGGTTATAGGGACAATAGAGCCCTGTGTACCAGGCCATTAGCAACCTGATGGTCGTTAGCGAGTTGGGTACTACCAACTCATGTCCAGAGTGGATAAGAGGAGATTACTGTGACTCAACAGCACATGTCAAACTCATTCCACGGAGGGACTCTGCGGATTTTCACTCCTCCCTTGTACTTGATTGATGAATTAAGGTCACTAATTAGTAAGGACCTCCCCTCACCTGGTTGTCTAGATCTTAATTGAAAGGAAAAACCAAAAACCAGCAGACACTATGCCCTCCATGGAATGGGTTTGACGCCCCTGCTCAACGTTCACGTGGAATTTTACTGACTCATGACTGCCAGTGTGGCGGTAATATGGTCACCGCAACAGCCCTAGCCTGGACCAGGGTAGGGCTCTCCTCATTGTCAGGGGGAAATAGAGCTGAGCTGGGCCTTTATCACCACCTTAAATACACTCAAAAAGGACTGAATGGAAGTGCTGAAAGAGTCAGGTCATGCATATGGAAGCCGCTCCATTTCACTGCGTTTGAGATTCACTCTGTATTCATCTCTTCTAAGGCATTCAAGTCACCGCACTGCAGAGAATTCAAAGGGGGCCTGCTGCACACACTCCTCACATCCCATAGAGACTGCTCTCCTCTCCTGCAGCTATGCCTGTTTCAAGTTACCACTACCTCCAACACATAAATCCTGCCTCAGTAGATATACTTATTGGCTCACCTCAAAACAGCCACCCCTGGAGACCAAGAGGGAGGATTTCCTACTTTCCATAAAGCACTACTCTACCTTCACATTGTCAAACGGAGCAGCAGGGAGGATTTGTGTGACTGGCCAAGTCTTTGAGAAACAGAGGGATGGAAGTGTATTCAGGACCAAAGCCTTGAAAACCAGAAGGAAGGGACTGTTTAATTGGCTTTGGGTCTAATAACAAAAAGTGAGGGAGAACATCCAATTGTACCTCCTGGCCAGAGATGTGTTGAATGTAGCCTACAGGGAGAACAGACTGAGAAAAAGCCCATGTGGCTTCGACTTAATTTGAGTTCACACCTGTTCACAGTCTGTTGAAGGAATTTCATAATCCACTATTCTAGTATTTTGTATTTTAGAACAGATAAAAGTGAGTTTGCTACACAGAAAAAGTCTTTACATGATTGAGAGCTAACGTCAAATTGAATCAATATCATAATGTTGCCACAACGCCATTCTTCTCAATCTTCAGAGTAGAAGTTCCCATTTCATGTTGATCTGTTTTATAATTTCTCTCTTGGGTTCCTAATAACTCCTTTGGTCCAGTGAGCTAAATCACTTGCATTGGCAACAACAGCGTCTTGTGTTTGTGCATCTCTGCTGCTAGACAGTGTGTGCTGCTTTCTACTTCTTCATGCAGTCAGGGCTGCTCAGGGCAGCTTTTCACACAGGCCCACTGGGACAGGCTCTAATCCACAATTCCTGTCCACATCTGTTGCCTACCTACAGTACAAAGCACTAAATATGAGCTCTGTGGGAAAAAAATGTTTTTTTTTCTTGACATGTTTTCCTGTCCATGCTTTCTTGTTGAATCTCAGAGGGAGACATACTGAGAGGACAATGCCGAGAGAATTGGAGAAAGAGCCTTAAAGAGAGACCAAGAGAGCGACATTGAGCGAGAGAGAGAGCGGGAGAGAAAGAGATATTGTTTACAAGAGTGAGGGAAAGAGAGATTGATCATCTATCCCAAACATCATGTCCCTGGTGGGAGGATAAACACAGCAGATGCAGAGTGAGACAGAGTGAGAACTCCATCTGGTCTGTTGTCCATTGTTGTGTCTATCTGCTGGACTACTGTTCCAATCATATCACTTAACCCTTAACCTTCATCCTTAACCGACACTACCCAAGCAACCATCCAGCTCCAGGTACAAATTAGGCTATTTGCCTTAGAAAAATGCTCAATAAATAATGACTTTATTAACAGATCGGCTACTTTGCAAACACTTTATGTCTAGTAAATCTGTCAATTGATGTTTACAGGGTAATGATTTCCACATAAGCTGTGCCTTGTAAAGGATGTTTGGGAATACTACAGGACTGTCTGTGAGGAGACTATAACGGCTCGTAAGCCGGCTGTTTCATTTCTTCACAACAGGAGAGGGAATCATCTGCCCACATAGTGGTGCCACTGTGTTCAGGTTTGGTGTCCACTGGGTCACTAGGTGGCCAGACACCTTGTTATTAAACAGCCATTGATAATGGCCATTCAAAGGCCTCATTAATCTTCTCTGTCATCATAAATATGTAACAGGTGTATGTAATCATTTAGATTGAGTAATACAATTTAATTTTTTACAAACGCTGGCCTTGAAGATAAAAATGTAGATGCAAATTCTTTGGGGGTTTTTGTCTCCAGAATGTAAAAAAGTTTAACTATATTTGAAATGTCCTTCATCATATCAAAGATAAAGAAGATCTTGTGATGTATGTAGATATAAATAGCCAGTCTTTAGAGAGATAGAATGGGAGGTGGATGAAATGAGAGTAGACAGATAATGATATAGGGCCGGAAATCTTTGATAGAAGCGGCCAGATAAAAATAATCCTCCTCTAAAATGTGTTGAAAGAGTCACAAAGGCTTTCCAAGGTGTTTCAAGGTAGAGAAATGGCTCTTCTCTCGCAAGGTATTATTCATCTCCTTTTGTGTGCTACGTGCACTGCCCAAGCTGACTCAGAGCGAGCATCAGATCTTCGCAGTCATGTGATGATGTGCACAGAGTGCTAAATGCCGTCCATTTAAAAACTCATTTAAAAGTGAGAAAAGTAGCTGTTGCTAGAAAGATTTTCCATGAGCTCCAATGTGATAGACTATTTACAAGTGTAATGCCTGATAGACCACCATTACACTGACTGACACTGTGGTAAGAGGGAAGCTGATGTATATCAAATGGGAAAAAATTACTGAGAAATGATTTACCTACAAAAGTGGGTAAAGTGCATGTCAAGATGTGCCTGCTAACATCATAGGAATAGTCATACATGCCCACTTCCCTTCCTACATACTGTAAATGCATGGTTGGAGAGACATAATTTGAACAAAGAAAAGAAGGATCAGACATCACTATTTTGTACCACCTCTATGTCAAGATGTGCCTGCTAACATCCAGGCAGCTGTCCCCGTACCCTCTGTGTGGTAAATGTCCAGCCATTATCACAGCCTTTGGCTGCAGCCATCTATTCCTGACTGTGGTTGAAAGCAGAGTTGTCCTTCCTGGCTCTCAGGCAGGCTGAGCAAAGTGCATTATTGGCCGAGCCACACAGCGGGCGACAGAGTGACTGAATTACTGGCAGTAATGCACATGGCCGAGCGACGGGGCACTCACAACCTAATCATTCCAGGGGCCAGGGAAGAGGACATTTCTGCACAGAGGAATAACTTAGGATAGCAACTTTAGATAGAACCTTGTCATGAGGTAGGAAGTTACAGTATGAATAGATTATATAAATGGTAGCAGCTCACTAGTGTCTGTGCAAATTAATTCAACTTCGAGGACTACATGACTGTACAGATTAAGAATTGTACCCTTACATTGTTGGATCAAATTGGATAAACTGCGGATGAATCTGAGACTAAATCAAATCAAAGCCTTTGAATAATGAAATGAAGACTACTGTAACAGCAACTGACAGTTTTGCCTCTTCTTTACTGTTTTGATACATAGAGACAACAAAGGAATTTTGCCATTACATTGATGGCATTTTTCAATACCTCTACCACTACCTCTACCGCTACCTCTACCGCTACCTCTACCACTACCTCTACCAATACCTCTACCACTACCTCTACCGCTACCTCTACCGCTACCTCTACCGCTACCTCTACCGCTACCGCTACCTCTACCACTACCTCTACCAATACCTCTACCACTACCTCTACCACTACCTCTACCAATACCTCTACCGCTACCTCTACCACTACCTCTACCAATACCTCTACCACTACCTCTACCAATACCTCTACCAATACCTCTACCAATACCTCTACCACTACCTCTACCAATACCTCTACCAATACCTCTATAAATACCTCTAACAATACCAATACCTTTACCTCTACCTTTACAACCACTAGCTTTAATAACAGATTCATCATTATGTAGAACAACAATATTTCAGGTCTCATACAAATGCACTGGTATGTGACCAAGTCATGTATGTTTGTGGCTAAATGTTTGCTGTAGGTAGGTATTCTTGTGGGGTAGGAGTGGGTAGGAGCATGTGGGTGGGGTGGTGGTGGTGGGGATGAGTTGGGTAATGGTGGTGTTGGGGGGCAGCAGCAGCTTATCATAGCGACATATGCAGCGTAAAAGCACATCAGGCCTGTTTTCCTGTGTGCAGGCCAGCGTAGCCTGCTCTCCAAAGCCCAGGAAATTACTCTCCAACCAAGCAGAAAAGAAGAGTGGGATTTGGACACAGGCATCACCTGTCTCAGCCCGTCTCCCCAAAGCCAGGCCTAAATGAAGTGGACAACAGGCTGTTTATTCCCCCTGCCTGCATGGCCAAGCGTAAGCTAGCTGACAGGACTGGCCTCTGTCTCCTCCCGTTTTCTCACTGCACTGTTCTGTTCTGTTCTGTTGTCTCAGCGACTTTAAGGATTAATCATAAAAAACTTCCTCCAACCTCCCTCCACATCCCTTAAAGAGATGACCTAGCCACTGTGAAAAACACAGACAAGCAGCAACTGTAAAAGTTGATTAAACAACAAGTTTCAGTATATCAGTCATTGCTGTACGTGGTGTTAGGATTCAGCTCAAATCCTGCAGTATAGCCATATTCAAAATAAGTGTGTGGAACTGGGTAAAGTTGTCTCGTGCAGGAAAGAAAGTGCGTTTAAATAAAACAAATTATGACTTTTAGATAAGGCTGTAGGTGTGTGCCTGTATACATATGTGGCTCTGTGTGTGTGTATCTGTTTGTGAGAATGTCTGTGTGTGTGGCAGTATGTACACACACACAGACATTAGCAGCGGCCCATATGGTTTTCCGTAGCACTGTCAGCAGGTGACAGTCTAAGGAAAGACACATAGGAGGAGTCGAGAAATAGAGAGTGGTACTTCTCAGATCTGCTGTCAAGAGCTGGAGAAAAAAGAACATCATATCTGAGACTGCTGCTGTCTACTGCAACTCAGAGCCTTCCCCTTACAGTACCAGGAGAGCTCAGGAACCCAATACAATATGCAATTGCATTTAAATGCACACCTAGGAAATGTTAATAATGTGCGTATCCCAACTTTTACATTGCTCATTTATGATTTTAAACTCTTATTAGAGCTTTTGAAATATTAAAGTAATATATCATCATTCAGACAGTTATGTTTTAGATTAGCATTTCAACCAGTTTTAACGACTTTCCTGCAATTTCAAGGCTTGAATCAACTTACAAAAGATGTGTTATTTTCTCCTTCTTCATTCAGATCTTCTGCAGTAGCATTTGGCTGGCAATCTTTCTCCCTCTCTCACCCTCTCTCTTTCTCTCTCGCTCTTGTGAACAGACAGAAATTACTGAGCAGTGCTGATGGGACCGTTAACATGAATCAGTTATCAGTTTGGACCATGCATGTGTACGTGTGTGTGCAGAGTGCAAATTAAACATTTCTATGACAAGTGCAGCCACATGGGGATAAAAAATAAAAATAATAATATGACACAGAGGTGGGGGTGTTCGTTTCAAATTGCATTTTAAACAAATATGAGAATGGTTAAATTAGCATTATTTAGAGATCCCCCGAAAGTTTGACTTTTGATGCATTTAGGGAGGCTCATTTCTCATTCCGGGGGGTTTAGACCCCCCTGAATGTGTGTGTTTGTGTGTGTGTGTGCGTGTGCAACTGCAGGGTTGTGGGTTTGATTCCCACGGGGGACCAGTATGGAAATGTATTCACTCACTACTGTAAGTCGCTCTGGATAAGAGCGTCTGCAAAAAATGATAATAAAGAATGACTAGAATGTGTGTGTGCCTGTGCACATGTGCCCTCTACACTTGGACAGCAGCATTGCCAATTCATTTATTAACATGAAGTGCATGCACATGCTGAATTAATATTTGAGTAAAAGTATGTCTAGTACATCTTATTGACATATATACAGTATATGTGGGAGTAACAGTGCTATCTATTAGTGTGGATGTATGACATTCACAGTGCTTCTGGCATTGGAGTAATATCATACAATATGTATAATGTGTAAGCAATCATGCTATTGGTGTGGGTGTCATTCATGCATTGTATTTTCTCCAGAAGAATCATGCCAGTGTCTCATTTACAGGCTACATCTGCTGTACTAGTCACCATAGAAATCCCAGGGTTGACAATTTAGAGCCATCTGCCCCCTCCCCCCCACCCACCCACCCACACACACACTGAAATCAAGGCATGTTGTGGCTGTCCTAGCACGTGAGCAACACTCAACAGGACAGAACACTCAACACGTGACCTGGCTAAATGAGTGTGTTATTTACCACTCCACACTCTGCCTGCCCATCATCCTCCCACCAATCAGCACTCTGCATCCCTCTCCTCCCGACCAGACTGACCCCGAGCTCGTCGCCATGGTGATGCTGGTGATGCTGATGGTGAGGATGGTTGGAGAGAAAGGAATACAGTGAGGGAAAAAAGTATTTGATCCCCTGCTGATTTTGTACATTTGCCCACTGACAAAGACATGATCAGTCTATAATTTTAATGGTAGGTTTATTTGAACAGTGAGAGACAGAATAACAACAACAAAAAACAGAAAAATGCATGTCAAAAATGTTATAAATTGATTTGCATTTTAATGAGGGAAATACGTATTTGACCCCTCTGCAAAACATGACTTAGTACTTGGTGGTAAAACCCTTGTTGGCAATCACAGAGGTCAGACGTTATTTAAATTTATTTTTAAATTCACCTTAATTTAACCAGGTAAGCCAGTTGAGAACAAGTTCTCATTTACAACTGCGACCTGGCCAAGATAAAGCAAAGCAGTGTGATAAAAACAACAACACAGAGATACATATGGGGTAACCAAAACATAAAGTCAAATATACAACAGAAAATATATATACAGTGTGTGCGAATGTAGTAAGTTATGGAGGTAAGGCAATAATAAATAGGCCATAGTGCAAAAATAGTTACAATTTCATATTAACACTGGAATGACAGAAAAGTCATCAAAAGATGATGTGCAAATAGAGATACTGGGGTGCAAATGAGCAAAATAAATAACAATATGGGGATGAGGTAGTTGGGTGGGCTAATTTCAGAATGGCTGTGTACAGGTGCAGTGATCGGTAAGGTGCTCTGACAACTGACGCTTAAAGTTAGTGAGGGAGATAAGAGTCTCCAGCTTCAGAGATTTTTTCAGTTCGTTCCAGTCATTGGCAGCAGAGAACTGGAAGGAATGGCGGTCAAAGGAGGTGTTGGCTTTGGGGATGACCAGTGAGATATACTTGCTGGAGCGCAGACTACGGGTGGGTGTTGCTATGGTGACCAGTGAGCTAAGATAAGATGGGGATTTGCCTAGCAGTGATTTATAGATGACCTGGAGCCAGTGGGTTTGGCGACGAATATGTAGTGAGGTCCAGCCAACAAGAGCGTACAGGTCACAATGGTGGGTAGTATATGGGGCTTTGGTGACAAAACGGATGGCACTGTGATAGACTACATCCAATTTGCTGAGTAGAGTGTTGGAGGCTATTTTGTAAATGACATCGCCGAAGTCAAGGATCGGTAGGATAGTCAGTTTTACGAGGGCATGTTTGGCAGCATGAGTGAAGGAGGCTTTGTTTGCGAAATAAGAAGCCAATTCTAGATCTAACTTTTGATTGGAGATGCTTAATGTGAGTCTGGAAGGAGAGTTTACAGTCTAACCAGACACTTAGGTATTTGTAGTTGTCCACATACTCTAGGTCAGACCCACCGAGAGTCGTGATTCTAGTCGGGTGGGCGGGTGCAAGCAGCGTTCGGTTGAAGAGCATGCATTTAGTTTTACTAGTGTTTAAGAGCAGTTGGAGGCTACGGAAGGAGTGTTGTATGGCGTTGAAGCTCGTTTGGAGGTTTGTTAACACAGTGTGTAATGAAGGGCCAGCTGTATACAAAATGGTGTCGTCCGCATAGAGGTGGATCCGAGCCACCAGCAGCAAGAGCGACGTCATTGATATACACAGAGAATAGAGTCGGCCCGAGATTTGAACCCTGTGGCACCCCCATAGAGACAGCCAGAGGACCAGACAACAGGCCCTCCGATTTGACACATTGAACTCTAGTTGGCCACCAGGTTTGCACACATCTCAGGAGGGATTTTGTCCCACTCCACTTTGCAGATCTTCTCCAGGTCATTAAGGTTTTGATGCTGACGTTTGGCAACTCGAACCTTCAACTCCCTCCACAGATTGTCTATGGGATTCAGGTCTGGAGACTGGCTAGGCCACTTCAGGACCTTAATGTGCTTCTTCTTGAGCCACTCCTTTGTTGCCTTGGCCGTGTGTTTTGGGTCATTGTCATGCTGGAATACCCATCCACGACCCATTTTCAATGCCCTGGCTGAGGGAAGGAGGTTCTCACCCAAGATTTGACGGTACATGGCCCTGTCCATCGTCCCTTTGATGTGGGGAAGTTGTCCTGTCCCCTTAGCAGAAAATCACCCCCAAAGCATAATGTTTCCACCTCCATGTTTGACGGTGGGGATGGTGTTCTTGGGGTCATAGGCAGCATTCCTCCTCCTCCAAACACGGCGAGTTGAGTTGATGCCAAAGAGCTCGATTTTGGTCTCATCTGACCACAACACTTTCACCCAGTTCTCCTCTGAATCATTCAGATGTTCATTGGCAAACTTCAGACGGCCCTGTATATGTGCTTTCTTGAGCAGGGGGACCTTGCGGGCACTGCAGGATTTCAGTCCTTCACGGCGTGGTGTGTTACCAATTGTTTTCTTGGTGACTATGGTCCCAGCTGCCTTGAGATCATTGACAAGATCCTCCCGTGTAGTTCTGGGCTGATTCCTCACCATTCTCATGATCATTGCAACTCCACGAGGTGAGAACTTGCATGGAGCCCCAGGCCGAGGGAGATTGACAGGTCTTTTGTGTTTCTTCCATTTGCGAATAATCGCACCAACTGTTGTCACCTTCTCACCAAGCTGCTTGGCAATGGTCTTGTAGTCCATTCCAGCCTTGTGTAGGTCTACAATCTTGTCCCTGACATCCTTGGAGAGCTCTTTGGTCTTGGCCATGGTGGATAGTTTGGAATCTGATTGATTGATTGCTTCTGTGGACAGGTGTCTTTTATACAGGTAACAAACTGAGATTAGGAGCACTCCCTTTAAGAGTGTGCTCCCAATCTCAGCTCGTTACTTGTATAAAAGACACCTGGGAGCCAAAAATCTTTCTGATTGTGAGGGGGTCAAATACTTATTTCCCTCATTAAAATGCAAATCAATTTATAACATTTTGACATGCGTTTTTCTGGATCTTTTTGTTGTTATTCTGTCTCTCACTGTTCAAATAAACCTACCATTAAAATTATAGACTGATCATTTCTTTGTCAGTGGGCAAACGTACAAAATCAGCAGGGGATCAAATAATTTTTTCCCTCACTGTCTCTCTCTCTCCCTCCCTCCCCCTTCCCTCTCTTCATCTATCTCTCTATCTTTCTCTATCCGATCCTTTCCATTTACATCTCATTAACATTATTTTTCACTCTAATTGAACTTAATTAGAAAATAATGTTCCACATTAAATCCTAGTGAACATGTTGCCCAGTCTGTTGAGCCATGTTCTTATCATTCACAGGCTAATCTCCCGTGGGCAGATTCTGCGTGTAGACCGAAGAAACTGCCTGGACAGTTTTTTGATTTTCTTCATTGGTTATTTGGACGTATCAGTATTGGGCGAAGGCGGTGCTTAAACTGCTTCACCTCGAGTGCTTCGCGCGTGCGCCCACATGGATCGGAAGGTGGGGGGAGGGGGCTTTGGCTGAGAGTTTATTTTTGCAAGGGTGGAGACTTCGTGTTTGCTGGAACTCTTAATTTCTTACACGTATGAACACAGAAGTTAATCACGCAGCTGACCAAAATATGCTAGATTTGACTTCTGAGTTAAAGAGATTCTCCGGTACTTTTGTATACTTTTTAGCCAGTAGTTCTGAAAGTAGCGCTCATGAGCCAAAAGTGGACCCTGAAAATTGCGTACTCCGTCACATACTGTATGTGCAGATATGTGCGCCACGCCATTGTTCTCTCTCTCTCGCTCTGTTGTGTGTGCATCTTGCTAGCTGTCACTCAAATGGCGAGGGGCTGAAGCTCATTGGCTAGAACCCGAATTGCTAGGGGGCTCGCAGATTATGCATGTATGAACTACACATTGACATATCCAGCAGAAAGCGGGAGGCTTAAAAAATACTTAGTTGTCGCCAAAGTTCCTGAGCATGTCTTTAAAGGAGATTGTTTACAGGCAACAATGTATTATATTGTTTGCTTTGTTACTGCATCAAATATACAGGTATTAATTTGATTCTCCATCTCAGTGGGACTGACCTCTGAACACCTCAAGACTTCTGATGTTTTAATCTGAATGTGATAACTGCATTCTTCTAGTACACAGACAGAAATCACAGGCATCTGTTGCATATGTACAGTTTATCCTATAATCCCATTCATTGATCTAATCTTTTCAGGCTGTATCATTAATATGGTGATATAAAGTGACCTTGTGAGAACACAGAACATTCCCCGGCGAATGTTAATCAATCATCATTAAACGCCAGGGAGGGGAGGGGGAGTTATTCAATACCGTCATCCCCTGCCCAACCTTGGCTGATATTACAATGTAACACTGATGTATTGACAAAGTCACTAAAGGCAGAATGAAACAGTTTAATTGCACAGCAAAACACGACAGGGTATGAATGAGCCGCTGTTGTCTGGATGTTCTGTATTGATTACCAGTCAGTGAGTAAACAGAACAGACCAGTTTGATCTACAGTAAACCCTTCCTCTAAAGTCTTAGAGAAGACCAGAAGCACAAGCATTTCGCTACACCCGCAATAACATCTGCTAAACACGTATATGTGACCAATAACATTTGATTTGATTTGAACCCCAGTCCTACAGTAGGTATATGGCTGAAGATAAAACCAACTCTAAGACCAGAAGGAGAGGAGAGGAGACCTCCAGTCCCAGACCCATTTGCCTTTAAGCTCTCTTTAGGGTAATGGAGATTTTAATCTACCTCTGAATATTTCATGTTTCATTTCCCCACCATCCATAAGCTATGAGTGGAGAAAGCCATAAATAACGTCACTGGAGCTAAACCCCAAGCACCAGTGGGCACTATAAAAAAGGTGAATATTGTCCCAATTTTTTTTAACAGTTGACCATCCATAACAAGACAGAGTGGTCCCAGTCTGCAGACTGCTGCGTCTGGTGGTTTTCCCTCATTCTAAGTGATCATGGGGACAGAGTGTTACTTTACTGTGTATCCCTGGCTGCTGCAGGGCTGCAGGCCTCAGACACACAGAAAGAGAGGGGGGAGTGAACGGCTGCTTCAGCACTTTGGGTTAGAACTTGGAACATTTAACGGCTTCTGGGATCAGAACTATTAGAAGGGAAATAATGAGTGTAATTAGTAATGACCGGAACATAATGAGAGCCAGGGCCATGCACAGACCTTTCAGGAGGCAGGTGCTCAAAATGAAAAAATAAAACCCTGACAGGGTGGGCTATCAGCTGATCGATGAACGATGATTGATGTAAATCTGCTAGTTAGCAAGCTTGATTTTTTGTTATTACTGATTGTGATTTATCATCAATGCTCTTAAATTCTTAAATAATAACTTCATAATATAATAATATTCATAATCGTCTAACTCATGATATACAGTGCATTCGGAAAGTATTCAGACCCCTTGACTTTTTCCATGTTTTATTACAACCTTATTCTAAAATTGATATATTTTTTGAAATCCTCATCAATCTACATTTTACATTTTAGTCATTTAGCAGACGCTCTTATCCAGAGCGACTTACAGTTAGTGAGTGCATACATTTTTCAATCTACACACAATACCCTATAATGACAAAGCAAAAACAAGTTTTTAGACATTTTTGCAAATTTATTTAAAATAAAAAACAGAAAAAACGTATTTACATAAGTTTACTCTGCACCGGTACCCCCCTGTATATACACTGCTCAAAAAAATTAAGGGAACACTAAAATAACACATCCTAGAACTGAATGAATGAAATAATCTTATTAAATACTTTTTTCTTTACATAGTTGAATGTGCTGACAACAAAATCACACAAAAATGATCAATGGAAATCAAATTTATCAACCCATGGAGGTCTGGATTTGGAGTCACCCTCAAAATTAAAGTGGAAAACCACACTACAGGCTGATCCAACTTTGATGTAATGTCCTTAAAACAAGTCAAAATGAGGCTCAGTAGTGTGTGTGGCCTCCACATGCCTGTAAGACCTCCCTACAACGCCTGGGCATGCTCCTGATGAGGTGGCGGATGGTCTCCTGAGGGATCTCCTCCCAGACCTGGACTAAAGCATCCGCCAACTCCTGGACAGTCTGTGGTGCAACGTGGCGTTGGTGGATGGAGCGAGACATGATGTCCCAGATGTGCTCAATTGGATTCAGGTCTGGGGAACGGGCGGGCCAGTCCATAGCATCAATGCCTTCCTCTTGCAGGAACTGCTGACACACTCACATGAGGTCTAGCATTGGCTTCCATTAGGAGGAACCCAGGGCCAACCGCACCAGCATATGGTCTCACAAGGGGTCTGAGGATCTCATCTCGGTACCTAATGGCAGTCAGGCTACCTCTGGCGAGCACATGGAGGGCTGTGCGGCCCCCCAAAGAAATGCCACCCCACACCATGACTGACCCACCGCCAAACCGGTCATGCTGGAGGACGTTCTTCACGGCGTCTCCAGACTCTGTCACGTCTGTCACGTGCTCAGTGTGAACCTGCTTTCATCTGTAAAGAGCACAGGGCGCCAGTGGCGAATTTGCCAATCTTGGTGTTCTCTGGCAAATGCCAAACGTCCTGCACGGTGTTGGACTGTAAGCACAACCCCCACCTGTGGACGTCGGGCCCTCATACCACCCTCATGGAGTCTGTTTCTGACCGTTTGAGCAGACACATGCACATTTGTGGCCTGCTGGAGGTCATTTTGCAGGGCTCTGGCAGTGCTCCTCCAGCTCCTCCTTGCACAAAGGCGGAGGTAGCAGTCCTGCTGCTGGGTTGTTGCCCTCCTACGGCCTCCTCCACGTCTCCTGATGTACTGGCCTGTCTCCTGGTAGTGCCTCCATGCTCTGGACACTACGCTGACAGACACAGCAAACCTTCTTGCCACAGCTCGCATTGATGTCACATCCTGGATGAGCTGCACTACCTGAGCCACTTGTGTGGGTTGTAGACTCCGTCTCATGCTACCACTAGAGTGAAAGCACCGCCAGCATTCAAAAGTGACCAAAACATCAGCCAGGAAGCATAGGAACTGAGAAGTGGTCTGTGGTCACCACCTGCAAAACCAGTCCTTTATTGGGGGTGTCTTGCTAATTGCCTATAATTTCCACCTGTTGTCTATTCCATTTGCACAACAGCATGTGAAATGTATTGTCAATCAGTGTTGCTTCCTAAGTGGACAGTTTGATTTCACAGAAGTGTGATTGACTTGGAGTTACATTGTGTTGTTTAAGTGTTCCCTTTATTTTTTTGAGCAGTGTATATATAGCCTCAATACTGTTATTTTATTTTACTTCTGCTCTTTTTTTTCTCAAAACTTTTTTGTTGTTGTTTTATTTTACTTAAAAAATTAATGCATTGTTGGTTAAGGGCTGTAAGTAAGCATTTCACTGTAATGTCTACACCTGTTGTATTCGGCGCATGTGGCCAATACAATTTGATTTGATTTGATTTGATTCATACCCTTTGCTATGAGACTCGAAATTGAGCTCAGGTGCATCCTGTTTCCATTGATCATCCTTGAGATGTTTCTACAACTTGATTGGAGTCCACCTGTGGTAAATTCAATTGATTGGACATGATTTGAAAAGGCACACACCTGTCTATATAAGGTCCCACAGTTAACAGTGCATGTCAAGGCAAAAACCAAGCTATGAGGTCGAAGGAATTATCCGTAGAGCTCCGAGACAGGATTGTGTCTGCAGCATTGAAGGTCCCCAAGAGCACAGTGGCCTCCATCATTCTTAAATGGAAGAAGTTTGGAACCACCAAGACTCTTCCTAGAGCTGACTGTCCGGCCAAACTGAGCAATCGGGGGAGAAGAGCCTTGGTCAGGGAGGTGACCAAGAACCTGATGGTCACTCTGACAAAGCTCCAGAGTTCTTCTGTGGAGATGGGAGTACCTTACAGAAGATTCAACCATCTCTGCAGCACTCCACCAATCAGGCCTTTATGGTAGTGGCCAGATAGAAGCCACTCCTCAGTAAATGGCACATGACAGCCCACTTGGAGTTTGCCAAAAGGCACCTAAAGACTCAGACCATGAGAAACAACATTCTCTGGTTTTATGAAACCTAGATTGAACTCTTTGGCCTGAATGCCAAGTGTCACGTCTGGAGGTACCATCCCTACGGTGAAGCATGTTGTTGCCAGCATCATGCTGTGGGGATGTTGTTCAGCGGCAGGGACTGGGAGACTAGTCAGGGTCGAGGGAAAGATGAATGGAGCAAAGTACAGAGAGATCCTTGCTGAAAACCTGCTCCAGAGCGCTCAGGACCTCAGACTGGGGTGAAGGTTCACCTTC
Source organism: Coregonus lavaretus (assembly GCF_964263955.1). Classification (NCBI taxonomy): domain Eukaryota; kingdom Metazoa; phylum Chordata; class Actinopteri; order Salmoniformes; family Salmonidae; genus Coregonus; species Coregonus lavaretus. Next base: position 35,255,072 of record NC_139996.1, on the reverse strand, counting down.
CAACAGGACAACGACCCTAAGCACACAGCCAAGCCAACGCATGCATGTTTGGATACCGGTACAGTGAAATGCCTTTCTTGCAAACTCAAAACCCAGCAATGCAATAATCAATAACAATGCATTACTAGAAAAAAACACAAAAGAAATAAGAATAGGAAATAAGAAATACACAATAAAGTAAGTAAGTAAGTATACTATATACAGTAAATATTTAAAAAGTCAGTTCCAATACCATATTTACATGTGCAGGGATACTGGAGTGATGGAGGTAGGGGTAAGGTGACTAGGCAACAGGATATAAGATAAACAGAGTAGCAGCAGCTTGCATGTTAGTGGGTGTGCTTGTGTGTAGAGTTAGTATAAATGTATGTGCATATTATGAGTGAGTGAGCAGATGATGGAGTGAGTGTGTGAGTATGTGTTGGAGTGACAGTGTGTGTGAGTGTGTAGGGCCCTGTGAGTGTGCATAGAGATAGTGCAAAGATTGAAATAAAAGGTCAATAAAGACACAAGGTTAACTCAAATAGTCTGTGTAGCTATCTTTTTAGCTATTTATCAGTTGTATTGCTTGGGGTGGGGGTGGGGGGGCGAACTTGACGATGTCACGGCAACTTGCGGACAGTGGGTTCAGAACAACAACAACAAAAACTGTGTACAAAAAATATGTGCCTGATGAGAGCCATAATTTATTCTAATTTTACCTAAGGCCACTTGCAATTGACATATTGAACTCTTCCAGTTTCCCACTTTAAAAGTTCTATTCAGTTATTAGCTAAAATTGTTAACACCCCTAGCATCCCCGTGGGACAAAAGCATGTAAGCTTCGTACACCCACAGTTTGCACAACTTGTTCAAAGTCAGTTTGATAGTTTCATGGTTTGTTTGTCTTTCTTGGTCTTCTTCCAGAGCCACAGATGTGGTGTAGAGCACACACTGTGTGTGTAATTAAGTAAGAAAGGGTATGAGTTACCCTGATGAGGCCATGGGAGACCCTGGCAGAGAGAGAGAGAGAGAGAGAGAGAGAGAGAGAGAGAGAGAGGAGAGAGAGGAGAGAGAGGAGAGAGAGAGAGAGAGAGAGAGAGAGAGAGAGAGAGAGAGAGAGAGAGAGAGAGAGAGAGAGAGAGAGAGAGAGAGAGAGAGAGAGAGAGAGAGAGAGAGAGAGAGAGAGAGAGAGAGAGAGAGAGAGAGAGAGAGAGAGAGAGAGAGAGAGAGAGAGAGAGAGAGAGAGAGAGAGAGAGAGAGAGAGAGAGAGAGAGAGCCACTGAACAGAGCAGAGCTGTGTGCAAACTGTTGAGGGCCTGAGAACCACAGAGGGAGAGGGAGGCAGATCGATGGTGAACAAACAGCTGTTGGATACAGTTATTCCATTACTACCATACAGTGGATCAAAACATTCCTTTTGGCAACTGTAAACAATATTTCCCCTCTGGTGGCTGAGCTTATGGTGACAGCAGGAGAGCAACACCACCAAATCGAGAAAACGTCCTCTCAACTCCTTGGAAGGGGAGGAGAAATCACTACTATTGTGCTCCGGAACTATGTGGAGGAAACCGTCAGACCCCAAGCTGTAGCACACTGTCAGATATATCATCAGGAAAATATGCAGCACTGTTCTGTAGCAGCAATAGTACAGAGAGCGGGAACAGTGTGGTACCTGAACTCATACAAAGAGACAGCAAACATATATTATTCCTGATGGATTATTGAATTTCTCTCACTCTTAATCTCCCTCTCTCTTTCCCTCTCTCTCCTACTCCATATACTCTCTCTCTCTCTCTCTACTCTCTTTCCCTCTCTCTCTATCTCTCTCTCTCCCTCTATCTCTTTCCGTCTCTCTATCTCCCTCTCTCTCTTACTCAATACTCTCTCTCCACAGAAGCAATCAATCAATCAGATTCCAAATTCTCCACCATGGCCAAGACCAACGAGCTCTCCAAGGATGTCAGGGACAAGATTGTAGACCTACACAAGGCTGGAATGGACTACAAGACCATCGCCAAGCAGCTTGGTGAGAAGGTGACAACAGTTGGTGCGATTATTCGCAAATGGAAGAAACACAAAATAACTGTCAATCTCCCTCGGCCTGGGGTTCCATGCAAGATCTCACCTCGTGGAGTTGCAATGATCATGAGAACGGAATCAGCCCAGAACTACACGGGAGGATCTTGTCAATGATCTCAAGGTCCCTTGTCCCTCCCCCCATACACTCAGAGACCGACTCAATTGATGCCTCTAGAGATACTATCTCTTTCATTGTTACCCAACGCTTAGGTTTACCTCCACTTTACTCATATCCTTCCATATCCTTGTCTGTACATAATGCCCTGAATCTTTTCTATAACACCCGGAAATCTGCCCCCTTTATTCTATGTACCCAACGCACTAGAAGACCAGTTCTTAAAGCCTTTAGCCGTATCCTTATTCTAGTCCTCCTCTGTTCCTCTGGTGATGTAGAGGCTAACCCAGGCCCTGCAGCCCTCAGTATCACTCCTACTCCCCAGGCGCTATCATTTGATGACTTCTGTAATCGCAAAAGACTTGGTTTCTTGCACATAAATATCAGAAGTCTACTTCCTAAGTTTGAGTTATTCACTGCGTTAGCACACTCTGCCAACCCTGATGTTCTAGCAGTGTCTGAATCCTGGCTCAGGAAGGCCACCAAAAATTCTGAAATTTCCATCCCCAACTATAAAATTTTCCGTCTAGATAGAACTGCCAAAGGGGGTGGAGTTGCAATCTACTGTAGAGATAGCCTGCAGAGCTCCATCATACTATCCAGGTCTGTGCCCAAACAGTTTGAGCTTCTACTTCTAAAAATCCACCTTTCCAGAAATAAGTCTCTCACTGTTGCCGCTTGCTACAGACCCCCCTCAGCCCCCAGATGTGCCCTGGACACCATATGTGAATTGATTGCCCCCCATTTATCCTCAGAGTTTGTACTGCTTGGTGACCTAAATTGGGATATGCTTAATACCCCAGCCATCCTACAATCCAAGCTAGATGCCCTCAACCTCACGCAAATTATCAACGAACCTACCAGGTACAACCCTAAATCCGTAAACATGGGTACCCTCATAGATATCATCCTGACTAACATACCCTCTAAATACACCTCAGCTGTCTTCAACCAGGATCTCAGCGATCACTGCCTTATTGCCTGCGTCCGTAACGGGTCCGTGGTCAAACGACCACCCCTCATCACTGTCAAACGCTCCCTAAAACACTTTAGCGAGGAGGCCTTCCTAATTGACCTGGCCCAGGTATCCTGGATGGATATAGATCTCATTCCGTCAGTAGAGGATGCCTGGTTGTTCCTTAAAAGTAATTTCCTCTCAATCTTAAATAAACATGCCCCATTCAAAAAATACAGAACTAAGAACCGATATAGCCCCTGGTTCTCCTCAGACTTGACTGCCCTTGACCAGCACAAAAACATCCTGTGGCGTACAGCATTAGCATCAAATAGCCCCCGCGATATGCAACTTTTCAGGGAAGTTAGGAACCAATATACACAAGCAGTCAGGAAAGCAAAGGCTAACTTTTTCAAACAGAAATTTGCATCCTGTAGCACTAACTCCAAAAAGTTTTGGGACACTGTAAAGTCCATGGAGAATAAGAGCACTTCCTCCCAGCTGCCCACTGCACTGAGGCTAGGAAACACTATCACCACCGATAAATCTACAATAATCGAGAATTTCAACAAGCATTTTGCTACAGCTGGCCATGCTTTCCATCTGGCTACCACTAACCCGGCCACCAACTCTGCACCCTCTGCTGCAACTTGCCCATGCCCCCCCTGCTTCTCCTTCACACAAATTCAGACAGCTGATGTTTTGAAAGCGCTGCAAAATCTGGACCCCTACAAATCAGCTGGGCTAGACAATCTGGACCCTTTCTTTCTAAAACTAGCCGCCGAAATTGTCGCAACCCCTATTACTAGTCTGTTCAACCTCTCTTTCATAACGTCTGAGATCCCCAGAGATTGGAAAGCTGCCGCGGTCATCCCCCTCTTCAAAGGGGGTGACACTCTAGATCCAAACTGCTACAGACCTATATCCATCCTGCCCTGCCTTTCGAAAGTATTCGAAAGCCAAGTTAACAAACAGATCATCGACCATTTCGAATACCACCGTACCTTCTCCGCTATGCAATCCGGTTTCCGAGCTGGTCACGGGTGCACTTCAGCCACGCTCAAGGTCCTAAACGATATTATAACCGCGATTGATAATAGACAGTACTGTGCAGCCGTCTTCATCGACCTGGCCAAGGCTTTCGACTCTGTCAACCACCGCATTCTTATTGGCAGACTAAATAGCCTTGGTTTCTCAAATGACTGCCTCGCCTGGTTCACCAACTACTTCTCAGATAGAGTTCAGTGTGTCAAATCGGAGGGCCTGTTGTCTGGACCTATGGCAGTCTCTATGGGGGTGCCACAGGGTTCAATTCTTGGGCCGACACTTTTCTCCATGTATATCAATGATGTCGCTCTTGCTGCTGGTGACTCTCAGTTCCACCTCTACGCAGACGACACCATTTTGTATACATCTGGCCCTTCATTGGACACTGTGTTAACAAACCTCCAAACGAGCTTCAATGCCATACAACAATCCTTCAGTAGCCTTCAACTGCTCTTAAACACTAGTAAAACTAAATGCATGCTTTTCAATCGAACGCTGCTAGCACCCGCCCACCCGACTAGAATCACCACTCTCGACGGGTCTGACCTAGAGTATGTGGACAACTACAAATATCTAGGTGTCTGGTTAGACTGTAAACTCAACTTCCAGACTCACATAAAGAATCTCCAATCCAAAGTTAAATCTAGAATCGGCTTCCTATTTCGCAACAAAGCCTCCTTCACTCATGCTGCCAAACATGCCCTCGTAAAACTGACTATCCTACCGATCCTTGACTTCGGCGATGTCATTTACAAAATAGCCTCCAACACTCTACTCAGCAAATTGGATGTAGTCTATCACAGTGCCATCCGTTTTGTCTCCAAAGCCCCATACACTACCCACCACTGTGACCTGTACGCTCTTGTTGGCTGGTCCTCACTACATGTTCGTCGTCAAACCCACTGGCTCCAGGCCATCTATAAATCACTGCTAGGCAAATCCCCGCCTTATCTTAGCTCATTGGTCACCATAGCAGCACCCACCCGTAGTCTGCGCTCCAGCAGGTATATCTCACTGGTCATTCCCAAAGCCAACACCTCCTTTGGCCGCCATTCCTTCCAGTTCTCTGCTGCCAATGACTGGAACGAATTGCAAAAATCTCTGAAGCTGGAGACTCTTATCTCCCTCAATAACTTTAAGCATCAGTTGTCAGAGCACCTTACCGATCACTGCACCTGTACACAGCCCATCTGAAATTAGCCCACCCAACTACCTCATCCCTATATTGTTATTTATTTTGCTCTTTTGCACCCCAGTATCTCTATTTGCACATAATCTCTTGCACATCTAGCATTCCAGTGTTAATACTATTGTAATTATTCTGCACTATAGCCTATTTATTGCCTTACCTCCATAACTTGCTACATTTGCACACACTGTATATATATTTTCTGTTGTATTTCTGACTTTTATGTTTTTTTTTACCCCATATGTAACTCTGTTGTTTTTATTGCACTACTTTGCTTTATCTTGGCCAGGTCGCAGTTGTAAATGAGAACCTGTTCTCAACTGGCTTACCTGGTTAAATAAAGGTGAAATACATACAAATAAAAATAAAAAAGGCAGCTGGGACCATAGTCACCAAGAAAACAATTGGTAACACACTACTCCGTGAAAGACTGAAATCCTGCAGCGCCCGCAAGTTCCCCCTGCTCAAGAAAGCACATATACAGGCCCGTCTGAAGTTTGCCAATGAACATCTGAATGATTCAGAGGAGAACTGGGTGAAAGTGTTGTGGTCAGATGAGACCAAAATGGAGCTCTTGGCATCAACTCAACTCGCCATGTTTGGAGGAGGAGGAATGCTGCCTATGACCCCAAGAATACCATCCCCACCGTCAAACATGGAGGAGGAAACATTATGCTTTGGGGGTGTTTTTCTGCTAAGGGGACAAGACAACTTCACCGCATCAAAGGGACGATGGACGGGGCCATGTACCATCAAATCTTGGGTGAGAACCTCCTTCCCTCAGCCAGGGCATTGAAAATGGGTCGTGGATGGGTATTCCAGCATGACAATGACCCAAAACACACGGCCAAGGCAACAAAGGAGTGGCTCAAGAAGAAGCACATTAAGGTCCTGGAGTGGCCTAGCCAGTCTCAAGACCTTAATCCCATAGAAAATCTGTGGAGGGAGCTGAAGGTTCGAGTTGCCAAACGTCAGCCTCGGAGAAGATCTGCAAAGAGGAGTGGAACAAAATCCCTCCTGAGATGTGTGCAAACCTGGTGGCCAACTACAAGAAATGTCTGACCTCTGTGATTGCCAACAAGGGTTTTGCCAACACGTACTAAGTCATGTTTTGCAGAGGGGTCAACTACTTATTTCCCTCATTAAAATGCAAATCAATTTATAACATTTTTGACATGCGTTTTGCTGGATTTTTTGTTGTTATTTTGTCTCTCACTGTTCAAATAAACCTACCATTAAAATTATAGACTGATCATGTCTTTGTCAGTGGGCAAACTTACAAAATCAGCAGGGGATCAAATACTTTTTTCCCTCACTGTATATATATATATATATCACTCTCTTACTCTGTCTCTCTCTCAATCTCAATCTCTCTCGGTTCTCTCCTATGGCTCCTCCTCCTTGTCTCTTATCACCCTGCTGTCAGTATCTATGAGGCTGTGTAGACTGCAGTAAGCTGGGGGATGAGGTTGTGCTGCCATTGTGTCATTCTACAGCGGCGTCTGGGAATAAGGTCTTATCTGAGAGCAGTAATTTGATCTGTCATCGGGAGCATGCCTCTGTCCCCTGCTCACCATTCTCTCAGCTTTTATGTGCCAGTCTCAACCCAGCTGGGAGACTCTGTAATAACCTTTCTCAGCCTTTTGGTAGAGAGGAGGAACAACTATTATGAGTTAACCTTCCTTTCACATACCAGGGAATTGGCTAGCCTTGTTGCCAGGAAGCTATTTCACAGTGTGCTGACCATACAGTACATGCACAACAAGCACACAAAAACTCACACAATTTTGTCCAACAACATCAGTGTGCTGCAAAAGATGGTTTAGGTCTATAGAGGGCTGACTATCTTTAAAAGAACAGAGTGTTGACTGGCCAGATACATAGACACACTGACACACACTGACACACACACACACACACACACACACACACACGTGCGCACGCACACCTACATGCATAGCCAAACTTCCTCAAACACACCTTTTAAACTGTGTGTAGTGTGTGTTATCTTCTATCTCAGAGTCTGGCTGTGTGTCTGGCTGCAGATGAAGGCTGTGTGGAGAGCAGAGGGATGTCCAGTCCTTTAAACTCTGCTCCAGCTCTCTCATAACTTTACACTCCTCAGCCAACGATAACAGCTCACTTATATCCTTATACCCAGGAGCTTCTGCTTGTTATCATCTTCTCTAAATCCTCTATCTCCTTCAACTTCCTTTGTGACTTGTTTCTATGGAAATGGCTGCTTGTGTCTCCAACTTTACAACTGTAAGTAATCATGAAATCACTCTCAAGTCCTATACAGGAGTGAGTGACCTTCTCATATGCTCTGTGCTGCACTAGGGATCAGACAGACTTAAAAACCACTCCAATGCATTTGGGAGCTCAGAGTCTCCAGCAGCAGGGGGAGAGGCTATTGTCATCTGTCTTCTACTCTGAGCTAGACTCCCTCTGAGGGGGATTTACCAAGCCTGACTTGGGTATGGGCATGGGGACAGGCTGCAGTCCAGCCCAATGATAATAGGAGAACTCTGTCTATAAAGACCATGATTAATTAAAGATTTATTGCATCGCATGAGAGGGAGAGAGGGAGGGAGAGAGAGAGAGGAGCGGGAGGAGAGAGAGGAAAGGGAGGAGAGGGAGTAGAGAGAGAAGAGGAGAGGAAGGAGAGAGGGTGAGTGTGTGTGAGATTGCTAGATATCAATTACACGCTTGCTTAGACAGAAATATGAATGTTCTGACACAGGAAGTATCACTTGGACAAACTGTGTCCGTGCTTTAAACTTCTGTTTTCATTTGTTGTTGTTTACATGAGCCTGTGTTTATTTGTATGAGCACATTCGATTGTGAATGAGTAAAATTGTTCTTCATTTCCGTATATGGTGGTAGCAACTGAATAGCAGTAAGTCAATGATTTGGGTAAGCAGCAGAATCTGCAAATACAATTACTATATTAATACAGCGGTTATAAACTAAGAATCATGGGAAGTTGCTCATCCTGTCTCCTCATCGTCTGTTGTCTGTGTTGTTCTTCTATACAGTATCTCTCTCCCTCCTTCTCTCACCTCTGAACATTGTCTGAGTATTTCATATCAGTGTGCTGGAAAGCTTGTGGATGTTTCCTTCCTCACTCTTCAGACCATTAACAATACAATGTGTCAGTCTAGAACAATCAACAGTCCTGTTTACAATAGAGATTAATAAATAAATAATAAATAAATAAATAACAACATCCTGTTAGAGACTCCCTCCTGAAAGAGAGAGAGAGAGAGAGAGAGAGAGAGAGAGAGAGAGAGAGAGAGAGAGAGAGAGAGAGAGAGAGAGAGAGAGAGAGAGAGAGAGAGAGAGAGAGAGAGAGAGAGAGAGAGAGAGAGAGAGAGAAGAGAGAGAGAGAGAGAGAGAGAGAGAGAGAGAGAGAGAGAGAGAGAGATGAGAGAGAGAGAGAGAGAGAGAGAGAGAGAGAGAGAGAGAGAGAGAGAGAGAGGAGCCTGTGATTGCTGCTGTGAGATGGCTGAATTAGCAGCCATATAATTATCCCTGATGTGATGCTACTGGGGGATTAGCTGGAAATTCAGTTATTCTGCCCTGATACAACGAAATTAGGTGAAGAGTGCTTAAACGCTGAAGCCACTGTGTGTCTGTCTCTGTCTCTGTCTCTGTGTGTGTGTGTGTATGTGTTAGGGAAAAGTCAGGTGAAAGCCCCAAACTTTGCATCTGTGTGATTAATGCAACAGTTAGCGTGGCCCTCCAGTAGCACAATGTGTTATTAGTGGACCAGGCAGGCTCTAAACCATAGCAGCCCAGAGCAGGGAGGCAACGGATTATCATAATGCTGCCTCTCCTGGGAATCAATCCATGACTCATTTCCAAATTTCTGAATTCATTTGGGCAGTGCATTGGTAGCAGACCAAGGGGCTGAGAGAGTAATTACATGCCATCCTTGTAGCAATGTTTTCTCTGGATCTAATGTGACTAACAGTGCAACATCCAGCACCAAGCCTGTAATGGCAGGCCATGAACGTAAGCAACTAAAAACAAACAGCACCTTCCAATGTAAGAGTCAACACCCACACAATTTGTTAAACCACTGATACGTCATAACTTGAACCTTAAAAACAGACAACCAGACAACTCCTCAGACACTCACGCAGGTGGACGCAGTCACACTCCTTAATCGAAATCTACATTTAACTCAAGAGAAATGGCAGTGGTTTAAAGACTTGCCTAGTAAAATAAATGTTAAATAAAATACATTTTTAAAAATGATGCGTGCATGCTTGCCAGTGGGGACTGAGATTGGAGGTTGTGTGTGTGTGTGTGTGTGCATGTATGTATGTGCTTGCTTGCATATGTGTGTAGCTGGGAAGAGCTGAGGAGAGAGATGTAAATGTCAAGTGCTTGGCTGTGTCTCTGCTTTGATCCCACCTGGACCTGCTGTCTCCCTCTGCCCCTCTCTCAGAAGCCTGCTCCTTCCCTCTACTTCACCACCACTCAAACACCCCAAACACTTATGTTTAGCCACACACTCCATTGACAGTCATTAAAAAAGCATAGTCTCATCTACAAACTTGCACTCAACTCCTAGACTTGTGTCTATCACTGCAAGTGGGATACAATCAATTGTGTGTGACTTGAAGAAAGAATCACTCTCTTTTGCAAGGAAATGCTTTGGTCGGGAAGACACCCCAGAGGCATTAGAATAAACTAGATTCTAGCAGTCTTCTTATATCTCTTTTATTACAAACCTCCAACTTGTGACTGATATCATCAAGTCACCCATGAGAGAATCTGAGTCCATTTTCTCTCAGACAGATTCTGCCAGATATATGCACAGCCTAGATCTGGAATCAAAGTCTGCAGTTGAAACCCAAACACCTCTACTATCTCTCTCATGTTATGTTTTAGACATATTTTGTTGTACATTAACGAATAAAAGCATCAGGAGATGGAATCAAAATGTCTGTCTTTCTTTCGGATGTGTGAGGTATGTACTCACCGTGTAGGAGCTGATGGCCTCTCTGTCCAGCTCTTGGCTGACGGACACCTCTCCGGTCACCCTGTTGATGGTGAACACCCCCTTGGGGTCCTGGTCAGCTCCTGACCCAGTCATATGGAAGATGTGGTCATCCTCCATGCCCGGCGACATCACCTGGAGTCACACACAACACAACACAACAAGTAGTCATTAGCAAACTGTCAATATTATATCATAACTGGCTGTATTTCTCCCACTGAAAATATGAATGATGTATTCATTACATATTGTATGTGTCAAATAAGGCAAAATCTTCCAAGCAAATGTTCTATTAACATCAAAACATGATTGATTTCAGTTAAGTGTGTGTATCAACACAACCATTCAGATGAGAACATGGTTTGGCCAGATGTGTGATCAGATGTGTAATTGACATGTAACCAGATGTGTAACCAGATGTGTAATCCGATGTGTACTCACAATAAGCTAGAAAAGGCAGCAACATCCACAGGTCCCAGCAGAAGGAGGCAGGTTAGAGGCAAAAGAGATCATAGGATGTTAGATTCACACTGCACTGCACACTCACATGCCCATGCAAGGCTGTACATGTCAAACCCAGACTGGTTTGACATGTAAAACCAGTGCTTACAGACTGGTCCCAGAACTGTTTGTGCTGTACAACCAACTCATATGGCGGTTGTCATGCCAAACACCGTAGGTGTTGGCAAGACGATACAAACAGATCTGGGACCAGGCCACAGTGTTTATGATACTATATGCAGGGGTGAAAGTATAATTAATTGATTCCTGGTACGGGACCTCCTATATGTGCACACACTTTTTTGATGGGCCTAATCATAGAATGACATATAGAATCCCTATTAATTCAATAGCACCTCCGTGGGCCTAGTCGTAAAGATTTGTCATTTAACTTTTAAAATGTATTACTTTTTATTGTGGCATAAACACAACCAGTCATGATGTTTCATCTGTTTGTCAAACAATCACTTCAAAGGGCTCCTTTACTAGGCTACCTGCGCACGTTCATCCACTCGCAACATATTTCCATCCTCCAAACAGTGGTGAATGGAAAGAGGCCTCTGTTACACAAAACATAAAAAAGTGTAATGACATTAGGCGATTGTCATTAGGCCAGAATTTTTGCGTCCACTGCTGTCCACGCGCGTCTCTGTGTCGGCCACTCATCTATGCCTTGGTTAAAATGTCTGTTTTCGTCTAACCACATCACATTTTGGAGCGTAGGCTATAACATATGTGTTCAAGTTAATTCGCAAATGTTTCATGCCTCTGACATGCGGTAATGATAAAAAGCGGTGTAATAGCCTACAGCTTTCTTGACCTTTTGTTTTAATTATTGTGAAAGGCTCATGTTTTACAGGTACGGCATACCCCCACTATTTAAAGTATTTTTGCCGGAACGCCGTACCTGACCGCCTTACTTTCACCCCAGACTACGTGTGTCACACCCTGATCTGTCTCACCTGTCTTTGTGCTTGTCTCCACCCCCCTCCAGGTGTCACCCATCTTCCCTATTATCCCCAGGGTATTTATACCTGTGTTCTCTGTTTGTGTGCTACCAGTTCGTCTTGTCAAGCCTACCAGCGGTTTTCCAGTACTTCTGTTTTTTCTCTAGTTCCTGTTTTCCCGGTTTTGACCATTCTGCCTGCCCTGAACCTGAGCCTGCCTGCCGTTCTGTACCTTTTGGACTGTTCTGGATTACTGACCTCTGCCTGCCCTTGACATGTCGTTTGTCTGCCCCCCTGTTTTTGTATTAAACTTTTGTTACTTCGAAACTGACTGCATCTGGGTCTTCTCCTGAGCCGTGATAGTATGAATTGGCCACAGACCAACAGAGAACACAGGTACAGTGCAAAAGTATTGGCGTTTTCCATATTTTGTTGCATTTCAACCTGTAATTTAAATGGATTTTTAGTGAAATGAAAAAAAAAACTTTTTTCAAGAAATTCTAAAAAAATAAATGCATATGTATTCACCCCCTTTGCTATGAAGTCACATAATTAGTTAAATAATGTCCACCTGTGTGCAATCTAAGTGTCAGATGATCTGTCACATGATCTCAGTACATATACACCTGTTCTGAAAGGCCCCAGAGTCTGCAACACCACCAAGCAAGGGGCACCACCAAGCAATCGGCACCATGAAGACCAAGGAGCTCTCCAAAAAGGTCAGGGACAAAGTTGTGGAGAAGTACAGATCAGGGTTGGGTTATAAAAAAATATCAGAAACTTTGAACATCCCTCGGAGCACCATTAAATCCATTATTAAAAAATTGAAAGAATATGGCACCACAACAAACCTGCCAAGAGAGGGCCGCCCACCAAAACTCACGGACAAGGCAAGGAGGGCATTAATCAGAGAGGCAACAAAGAGACCAAAGATAACCCTGAAGAGCTGCAAAGCTCCACAGCGGAGATTGGAGTATCTGTCCATAGGACCACTTTAAGCCATACACTCCACAGAGCTGGGCTTTACGGAAGAGTGGCCAGAAAAAAGCCATTGTTAAAGAAAAAATAAGCAAACACGTTTGGTGTTCGCCAAAAGGCATGTGGGAGACTCCCCAAACATATGGAAGAAGGTACTCTGGTCAGATGAGACTAAAATTGAGCTTTTGGCCATGAAGGAAAACACTACGTCTGGCGCAAACCCAACACCTCTCGTCACCCCGAGAACACCATCATGGTGGTGGCAGCATCATGCTGTGGGGATGTTTTTCATCGGCAGGGACTGGGAATCTGGTCAGAATTGAAGGAATGATGGATGGCGCTAAATAAAGGAAAATTATTGAGGGAAACCTGTTTCAGTCTTTCAGAGATTTGAGACTGAGACAGAGGTTCACTTTCCAGCAGGACAATGACCTTAAGCATACTGCTAAAGTAACACTTGAGTGGTTTAAGGGGAAACATTTAAATGTCTTGGAATGGCCTAGTCAAACCCCAGACCTCAATCCAATTGAGAATCTGTGGTATGACTTAAAGATTGCTGTACACCAGCGGAACCCATCCAACTTGAAGGAGCTGGAGCAGTTTTGCCATGAAGAATGGGCAAAAATCCCAGTGGCTAGATGTGCCAAGCTTATAGAGACATACCCCAAGACACTTGCAGCTGTAATTGCTGCAAAAGGTGGCATTACAAAGCATTACGTTTTCTGTTTTTTTGTCTTATTTCTTGTTTGTTTCACAATAAAACATATTTTGCATCTTCAAAGTGGTAGGCATGTTGTGTAAATCAAATAATACAACCCCCCCCCAAAAAATCATTTTAATTGCAGGTTGTAAGGCAACAAAATAGGAAAAATGCCAAGGGAGGTGAATACTTTTGCAAGCCACTGTATAAATACACTAGGGATAATGGGGAAGATGGGCAACACCTGGAGGGGGGTGGAGACAAGTACAAAGACAGGTGAAACAGATCAGGGTGTGACAATATGAGGATTTACACTATATTAAAATATATGTTATGTCCTTCAAACTTTTACTGCAGGGTGTTAAGTCAGGGTCACACAGAGTGTTTCTTGGTAGTCTTAAACAAATCTACTTTGAAACAAAAGTATACACCTCACACATGGTTATGGTCTTAAAAAAAGAAGCCACCTGTACCATGTCAGATATAGAGTTGAAATGTATTCAATTTTGAGTTTGCATCCCAATATCAAATTTTATCTACATCATAGAAGACTGAAATATAACAATACCGTTTGACACAGAAATACCGGATTTACAGCATTTTTCTTAAAATAATGTTTATTAATTATGAAATTATGAAAAATATTAATAACATTCCACCCATGAAGTCACTAGAAGGTGATTTGATCATTTGACTGCAGGAAAGGGCTACAGAAAAGTTATGGGTAGGTAATTAGTTAGTTTCAAACAGATCCAATTGATGTAATGCTGTTTGACATTTTTCCCAAAAGAGCATTGATGTCCTTTAGCCAACTGACGATGCCTGTAGAATGTAGAACATACAGTGGGGAGAACAAGTATTTGATACACTGCCGATTTTGCAGGTTTTCCTACTTACAAAGCATGTAGAGGTCTGTAATTTTTATTATAGGTACATTTCAACAATGAGAGACGGAATCTAAAACAAAAATCCAGAAAATTGTATATATATTGTATAATTTTTAAGTAATTAATTTGCATTTTATTGCATGACATAAGTATTTGATCACCTACCAACCAGTAAGAATTCCGGCTCTCACAGACCTGTTAGTTTTTCTTTAAGAAGCCCTCCTGTTCTCCACTCATTACCTGTATTAACCTGCACCTGTTTGAACTCGTTAACTATATAACTATATAAAAGACACCTGTCCACACACTCAATCAAACAGACTCCAACCTCTCCACAATGGCCAAGACCAGAGAGCTGTGTAAGGACATCAGGGATAAAATTGTAGACCTGCACAAGGCTGGGATGGGCTACAGGACAATAGGCAAGCAGCTTGGTGAGAAGGCAACAACTGTTGGCACAATTATTAGAAAATGGAAGAAGTTCAAGATGACGGTCAATCACCCTCGGTCTGGGGCTCCATGCAAGATCTCACCTCGTGGGGCATCAATGATCATGAGGAAGGTGAGGGATCAGCCCAGAACTACACGGCAGGACCTGGTCAATGACCTGAAGAGAGCTGGGACCACAGTCTCAAAGAAAACCATTAGTAACACACTACGCCGTCATGCAGCGCACGCAAAGTCCCCCTGCTCAAGCCAGCACATGTCCAGGCCCGTCTGAAGTTTGCCAATGACCATCTGGATGATCCAGAGGAGGAATGGGAGAAGGTAATGTGGTCTGATGAGACAAAAATATAGTTTTTTGGTCTAAACTCCACTCGCCATGTTTGGAGGAAGAAGAAGGATGAGTACAACCCCAAGAACACCATCCCAACCGTGAAGCATGGAGGTGGAAACATCATTCCTTGGGGATGCTTTTCTGCAAAGAGGACAGGACGACTGCACCGTATTGAGGTTGAGGATGGATGGGGCCATGTATCGTGAGATCTTGGCCAACAACCTCCTTCCCTCAGTAAGAGCATTGAAGATGGGTCGTGGCTGGGTCTTCCAGCATGACAACGACCCAAAACACACAGCCAGGGCAACTAAGGAGTGGCTCCGTATGAAGCATCTCAAGGTCCTGGAGTGGCCTAGCCAGTCTCCAGACCTGAACCCAATAGAAAATCTTTGGAGGGAGCTGAAAGTCCGTATTGCCCAGCGACAGCCCCGAAACCTGAAGGATCTGGAGAAGGTCTGTATGGAGGAGTAGGCCAAAATCCCTGCTGCAGTGTGTGCAAACCTGGTCAAGACCTACAGGAAACATATGATCTCTGTAATTGCAAACAAAGGTTTCTGTACCAAATATTAAGTTCTACTTTTCTGATGTATCAAATACTTATGTCATGCAATAAAATGCAAATTAATTACTTAAAAATCATACAATGTGATTTTCTGGATTTTTGTTTTAGATTCCGTCTCTCACAGTTGAAGTGTACCTATGATAAAAAGTACAGACCTCTACATGCTTTGTAAGTAGGAAAACCTGCAAAATTGGCAGTGTATCAAATACTTGTTCTCCCCACTGTATGTTATCCTAATCCATGAGCAACACAGCATATATGTACTGTGTATTTACAGTAAAACATGGGGCTGTTTAAGGTCCTTTTGGAAGGACTACACACAGAGTTTACTTGGAGAATCAGTATATTCACACACAGCTGCAGAATAGCCAATTTGAATACAACCATTCAGTACCAGCTACATTATACTCTCACAATGGACTATGCACTCTCAAAAAAGACCTGCATTTATTTAAGGACAAACAAACACAGCGCATACAGCGAAGGAAAAAAGTATTTGATCCCCTGCTGATTTTGTACGTTTGCCCACTGACAAAGAAATTATCAGTCTATAATTTTAATGGTAGGTTTATTTGAACAGTGAGAGACAGAATAACAACAAAAAAATCCAGAAAAATGCATGTCAAAAATGTTATAAATTGATTTGCATTTTAATGAGGGAAATAAGTATTTGACCCCCTCTCAATCAGAAAGATTTCTGGCTCCCAGGTGTATTTTATACAGGTAACGAGCTGAGATTAGGAGCAGACTCTTAAAGGGAGTGCTCCTAATCTCAGCTTGTTACCTGTATAAAAGATATCTGTCCACAGAAGCAATCAATCAATCAGATTCCAAACTTTCTACCATGGCCAAGACCAAAGAGCTCTCCAAGGATGTCAGGGACAAGATTGTAGACCTACACAAGGCTGGAATGGGCTACAAGACCATTGCCAAGCAGCTTGGTGAGAAGGTGACAACAGTTGGTGCGATTATTCGCAAATGGAAGAAACACAAAAGTACTGTCAATCTCCCTCGGCCTGGGGCTCCATGCAAGATCTCACCTCGTGGAGTTGCAATGATCATGAGAACGGTGAGGAATCAGCCCAGAACTACACAGGAAGATCTTGTCAATGATCTCAAGGCAGCTGGGACCATAGTCACCAAGAAAACAATTGGTAACACACTACGCCGTGAAGGACTGAAATCCTGCAGCGCCCGCAAGGTCGCCCTGCTCAAGAAAGCACATATACATGCCCGTCTGAAGTTTGCCATTGACCATCTGAATGATTCAGAGGAGAACTGCGTGAAAGTGTTGTGGTCAGATGAGACCAAAATGGAGCTCTTTGGCATCAACTCAACTCGCCGTGTTTGGAGGAGGAGGAATGCTGCCTATGACCCCAAGAACACCATCCCCACCGTCAAACATCGAGGTGGAAACATTATGCTTTGGGGGTGTTTTTCTGCTAAGGGGACAGGACAACTTCACTGCATCAAAGGGACGATGGACAGGGCCATGTACTGTCAAATCTTGGGTGAGAACCTCCTTCCCTCAGCCAGGGCATTGAAAATGGGTCGTGGATGGGTATTCCAGCATGACAATGACCCGAAACACACGGCCAAGGCAACAAAGGAGTGGCTCAAGAAGAAGCACATTAAGGTCCTGGAGTGGCCTAGTCAGGCTCCAGACCTTAATCCCATAGAAAATCTGTGGAGGGAGTTGAAGGTTCAAGTTGCCAAATGTCAGCCTCGAAACCTTAATGACTTGGAGAAGATCTGCAAAGAGGAGTGGGACAAAATCCCTCCTGAGATGTGTGCAAACCTGGTTGCCAACTAGAGTTCAATGTGTCAAATCGGAGGGCCTGTTCTCTGGTCCTCTGGCTGTCTCTATGGGGGTGCCACAGGGTTCAATTCTCGGGCCGACTCTATTCTCTGTGTATATCAATGACGTCGCTCTTGCTGCTGGTGACGCTCGGATCCACCTCTATGCGGACAACACCATTTTGTATACAGCTGGCCGCAAACCTGGTGGCCAACTACAAGAAAGATCTGACCTCTGTGATTGCCAACAAGGGTTTTGCCACCAAGTACTAAGTCATGTTTTGCAGAGGGGACAAATACTTATTTCCCTCATTAAAATGCAAATCAATTTAAAACATTTTTGACATGTGTTTTTCTGGATTTTTTTGTTGTTATTCTGTCTCTCACTGTTCAAATAAACCTACCATTAAAATTATAGACTGATCATGTCTTTGTCATTGGGCAAACTTACAAAATCAGCAGGGGATCAAATACTTTTTTCCCTCACTGTAGATGTAGGTACAACTGTAGTTTTTATTTGTGTACAAGGATGAAAGGCAACATTTCAAGGTCATCTGTTGTCCCCGTATACACATTGTGCTAATCTAATGGTGGGGTTTGCTTTTTAGAGCCATTGACATCCAGGGTCATTACTGCTCTTAGAGGAAATCCAACTGGGCTCATTTAACCCCTGCACCAAATCTGTAGCTTGCTTCAGCACTACCTAGAGGAAAGGATAGGAACAATGGTTTGCTGACTTCTACAGGTTTCAGAGATTACAAACAATAGATCAGCTTTCAATTGTACTGCCTTCTGGAGTTAGTCCAGGGGGTGACGGTTAAAGGAGGTCTTTATACGTGTGTTTGTTCTCAGAGCAGACAGCACTCTATTCCCTGTCTCACTGTCTCTATGGCAATGACCACAACTTTAACTACTCATACAGCCACATCATTATTTAGACAATGCAAGCAAACTGCCTCTTTCAGGGGCATTTCCATGTCATCAAACAGTCTATGGCCCCTACTAGGGCTGTTGCAGTCACTGTATTACTGCCACACCGGTAGTCATGAGTCATCACCACAGTAAAATTCCACCTGAACGTCGAGTCACTGTAATCTTCTCTTATGCGCTCTGGACATGTTTTAATAGTACCCAACTCGCTAATGATCATCGGGTCACTAATGGCCTGGTACTCAGCGCTCTATTGTCCCTCTAACCACACTGGCATCCTGCAAATGCAATCGAAAATCACATTAAACACTTATAATCAAAATAGTATCATGCTTTTAAAACTCCACTGTGATCGATCCATTTGAAGAAAGAAGTTCAACAACAGGTTGAAACTGAGTGGAAAACATGGTCGTTGTGGATATTGTTCCAAAGCCTAACACATCGAAATGGACAGCGCTTTCTAAGGTGACGATTTATTCAAAACACCCATACTATTAGAGCTTATGCATATGCATAGGCCTATATATGAGCACAAGCCTGAAAAAAAAAGCCTACCACATATTTCACACAGTAGAAAAAAACAGCTATGTCTTTGGTACATAATTGGTATAGACTATATTATAAATTAAACACATTCTAGTAATCGCCTTTGAGGGTGGACTGTATTATTATGCATACTGGATGGACAGGTTACCTTATGCTACACTCCAAACGTTCTATCTATGAGTCTGGTAGAGAACATATAGGCCTAGGCAATTGTCACGGTTTCGGCCGAGGCAGCTCCTCCTCCTTGTTCGGGCAGGTTTCGCCGGTCGTCGTCTCCGGAGTACTAGCTGCCACCGCTCTATGTTTTCTGTTTGACTAGTTTTGTCTGTTAGCCACACCTGTCTTGTGTTATGTCTAATTAAGCACCCTATTTAGTTTCCTTGTTGTTAGTGTAGTGTTGTGTGTAATTGTTTCGTGTTAGGTGTCATTTCGTACCTGTGTTTGGTACGCCTCTACTGTATTGCTTACTTCTCGGTTGAGAAGAGTTTTGCGCGCCTGTTTATGCGCGCTTGTAATTTACGCCTGTGTGCGTTTTGCCTCTGGCTGTTTTTGGATTATTGCCTCGCACTTTCCAGTAAAGATTATTGGACTATCAATCTGCTTCTGCACCTGATTCCACACCACACCATTTCTACACGGCCCTGACAGAATTACACACCACTTCGATGGAATCAGCAGGAGCACAAGTCGACAGCGTGGAGGACCGTCTCCAGGGACAGGAACATCGCATCAATCGGATCGGGCACGCGTTGGAGGGCGTCATGGACACTCTTCGGCGCTGGGAGATCAGCGGTGTTCCCACAGCCCCACCGGTCGCTCCATCACCACCAGAGAACCTGCCTACTCATCCACCGGAACCCAGTGGGATTCGGCTCTCGCTCCCGAGGGCGTACGACGGCTCCGCTGCCGGGTGTCAGGGTTTCCTTTTGCAAGTGGAGCTCTACCTGGCCACTATACACCCGGCGCCCTCGGGATACGAGAGCGTTTCCGCCCTCATCTCCTGTCTCACCGGCAAGGCGTTGGAGTGGGCCAACGCCGAATGGAGGGGAATAGACTCCGCCACAGTCACCTATGCGGAGTTCTCCCGCCGCTTTCGTGCGGTCTTTGACCATCCACCAGAGGGAAGAGCGGCGGGGGAACGTCTATTCCACCTCCGACAGGGGATGAGGAGCGCTCAAGAATTCGCACTGGAGTTCCGGACTCTAGCGGCTGACGCGGGGTGGAATGAGAGGGCCCTCATAGACCATTTTAGGTGTAGCCTTAGGGAGGACGTCCGCAGGGAGTTAGCGTGTAGGGACGCTACTTTAACTTTTGACCAGCTTGTGGACATGGCTATTCGTCTGGACAACCTACTCACGACCCGCGGGCGTCCCAGATGGGGGCCTCCCATTCCACCCTCCAGCACCTCCGAGCCGAGTCCGATGGAGCTCGGAGGGGCTGGCGCTAGAACGAAAAGAGGAAGGAACCCGAGGGGAGCAGTCTCCTGCACCAAGTGTGGCCGCGGAGGGCACACCGCGGCTAGGTGCTGGGGAGGGTTCCCTGAGGAGGGAGATGGCAGGCCATACAGTGGGGAGTTCTCCCAGGTGAGTAGGCGCCCTACTTACCCAGAGCTTTCTGTCGTCCACTTTACATTACCTGTTTGTTTTCCACAGGTTGCACCTCGTTCCCAGCATAAGGCGCTAGTCGATTCAGGCGCAGCTGGGAATTTTATAGATCGTAAATTCTGTGTTAAGTTAGGGATTCCCCTCCTTCCAGTCGATAAGCCTTTCCCCGTACATGCCTTAGATAGTCGTCCGTTAGGATCTGGGTGGATTGGGGAGCTCACAGCGCCACTTAGGATGATGACGCAGGGGGGTCATGAGGAGATGATTCAACTCTATCTGATTGACTCTCCTGCGTATCCGGTGGTACTGGGGCTTCCCTGGTTGACTACCCATGATCCTACTATTTCGTGGCGAGAGAAGGGTCTTAAAGGGTGGTCTGCTCAGTGTGAGGGGTTATGTCTGGGTGTTTCCGTAGGGGCGACCTCGGTGGAAAGTCCGAACCAGATGTCCGCACTGCACATTCCTCCTGAGTATGAGGATTTGGCACTCGTGTTTAGTAAAACCCGAGCGGCACGATTGCCACCTCATAGACAGGGGGATTGTGCGATAGACCTCCAGACAGGAGCCGCGCTTCCGCGGAGCCATGTGTATCCTTTGTCACAGGAGGAGAAAAGGGGCAATGGAAACTTACATTGCCGAGTCTCTGAGACAGGGATACATACGGACCTCTACTTCTCCCGCGTCCTCGAGCTTCTTTTTTGTGAAGAAGAAGGATGGAGGTCTGCGTCCGTGTATTGACTACCGCGGTCTCAATCAGGTGACTGTTAAATATAGTTATCCACTTCCGCTGATTGGGACTATGACGGAGTCATTGCACGGGGCACGGTTCTTCACAAAATTGGACCTCAGGAGCGCATATAATTTGGTGCGCATTAGGGAGGGCGATGAGTGGAAGACAGCATTTAGTACTACCTCCGGCCATTACGAGTATCTCGTCATGCCATATGGGTTAATGAATGCTCCAACAGTCTTCCAATCGTTTGTAGATGAAATTTTCCGGGACATGCAGGCGCAGGGAGTGGTGGTGTACATCGATGATATTCTGGTGTACAGCCCTACTCGGGCCGAGCATGTAGCCCTGGTGCGCAGGGTATTGAGGAGACTGTTGGAGCATGACCTGTATGTCAAGGCTGAGAAATGCCTGTTCTTCCAGGAGTCAGTTTCCTTTTTGGGTTACCAGTTGTCTGCGTCAGGGGTGAGAATGGAGGTGGACCGAGTGTCCGCCGTGCGTAATTGGCAAACCCCAACGACGGTTAAAGAGGTACAGCGGTTTTTGGGTTTTGCGAATTACTACCGGAGGTTTATCCGGGGTTTTGGACAGGTGGCAGCTCCCATTACGTCTCTTCTGAAGGGGGGTCCGGTGCGCTTGCAGTGGTCGGCTGAGGCGGACAGGGCTTTTGGGAGACTGAAGGACCTGTTTACCTCGGCTCCGGTGTTGGCGCACCCGGATCCCACTTTACCGTTTCAAGTTGAGGTAGACGCGTCCGAGGCCGGTATTGGGGCCGTTCTATCTCAACGCTCGGGTACACCACCTAAGCTCCGCCCCTGTGCTTTTTATTCTAAGAAGCTCAGTCCGGCGGAGCGGAATTATGACGTAGGGGACAGGGAGCTGTTAGCCGTAGTCCAGGCCCTAAAGGTGTGGAGGCATTGGCTTGAGGGGGCTCAGCACCCTTTCCTTATTCTGACCGATCACCGTAACCTGGAATATATTCGGGCCGCTAGGAGACTAAATCCTCGCCAGGCTCGATGGACTATGTTTCTCGCCCGGTTTGTGTTTAAGATCACTTACATCCCTGGGTCCCAGAACGGGAAGGCAGATGCTCTGTCCCGCCGGTATGACGCGGAGGAGAGGTGCGTGGAGTCCATTCCCATACTACCGGAGTCGTGTCTGGTGGCACCGGTGGTGTGGGAGGTCGATGCGGAGATCGAGCGGGCGTTACGTACCGACCCTAGTCCTCCACAGTGTCCGGTGGGTCGGACGTACGTCCCGCTCGAGGTCCGGGATCGGTTGATTTATTGGGCTCACACGTTGCCCTCCTCTGGACATCCGGGTATTGGCCGGACGGTGCACTGCCTTAGTATGAAGTACTGGTGGCCAACATTAGCCAGGGATGTGAGGGTTTATGTCTCCTCCTGCTCAATATGTGCCCAGTGTAAGGCACCCAGACATTTGCCCAGGGGTAAATTACAGCCCCTGCCCGTTCCACAGCGACCCTGGTCTCATCTATCGGTGGATTTTGTTACCGATCTTCCCTCCTCTCAGGGGAATACCACCATCCTGGTCGTTGTGGATCGGTTCTCTAAGGCCTGTCGTCTCCTTCCCATGCCGGGTCTTCCTACTGCCCTACAGACCGCTGAGGCTCTATTTACTCACGTCTTCCGGCATTACGGGGTACCCGAGGATATAGTGTCTGATCGAGGCCCCCAGTTTACCTCCAGAGTCTGGAGAGCATTTATGGAACGTTTGGGGGTCTCGGTGAGCCTTACCTCGGGTTACCACCCGGAGAGCAATGGGCAGGTCGAAAGAGTCAACCAGGATGTGGGTAGGTTTCTGAGGTCATATTGTCAGGACCGGCCGGAGGAGTGGGCGAGATATGTGCCCTGGGCCGAGATGGCACAGAACTCTCTCCGCCACTCCTCCACTAGACTAACCCATTTTCAGTGTGTCTTAGGGTATCAGCCGGTTCTGGCACCGTGGCATGAGAGCCAGATCGAGGCCCCCGCTGTGGATGAGTGGGTAGGGCGCTCGGAGGAGACGTGGAACGCTGCTCATGTCCATCTGCAGCGTGCCATACGTCGACAAAAGACGAGCGCCGACCTACGCCGCAGTGAGGGGCCAGTGTACGCACCTGGAGATCGAGTCTGGCTCTCAACCCGAAACCTACCCCTCCGCCTGCCCTGCCGGAAGCTGGGTCGGCGGTTTGTGGGGCCTTTTAAAGTCCTGAGGAGATTGAATGAGGTGTGTTACAGGTTAGAACTACCTATTGATTACAAGAATATTAACCCCTCATTCCATGTGTCTCTCCTCAGGCCGGTGGTAGCTGGTCCACTCCAGGACTTCGAGATTGAGGAGACTCCTCCGCCCCCGTTGGAGATCGAGGGGGCTCCGGCGTACACTGTTCGGACCATCCTGGATTCCAGACGCCGGATGGGGGGTCTCCAATATCTCGTGGAGTGGGAGGGGTACGGTCCGGAGGAGCGGTGCTGGGTGCCGAGGAGGGATATTCTGGATCCGTCCCTGATGACCGAATTCCATCGTGGTCATCCTACGCGCCCGGCGCCGCGCCCTCCTGGGCGTCCCCGAGGCCGGAGTCGGCGCACGGCTGGAGCCGCGCGTCAAGGGGGGGGTACTGTCACGGTTTCGGCCGAGGCAGCTCCTCCTCCTTGTTCGGGAAGGTTTCGCCGGTCGTCGTCTCCGGAGTACTAGCTGCCACCGCTCTATGTTTTCTGTTTGACTAGTTTTGTCTGTTAGCCACACCTGTCTTGTGTTATGTCTAATTAAGCACCCTATTTAGTTTCCTTGTTGTTAGTGTAGTGTTGTGTGTAATTGTTTCGTGTTAGGTGTCATTTCGTACCTGTGTTTGGTACGCCTCTACTGTATTGCTTACTTCTCGGTTGAGAAGAGTTTTGCGCGCCTGTTTATGCGCGCTTGTAATTTACGCCTGTGTGCGTTTTGCCTCTGGCTGTTTTTGGATTATTGCCTCGCACTTTCCAGTAAAGATTATTGGACTATCAATCTGCTTCTGCACCTGATTCCACACCACACCATTTCTACACGGCCCTGACAGCAATGCTATTGGTTCATTGATTGTGCAGGGCGGCTTACAGAGTTAGCCTACAATTACAGTGAATTTGTACGTGCAGTGAGAGGCTGCATGCTCCTAAAAAAGTTGTTGATGTGTGGAGTGAAAGATAAGTGGCATACGGAATATTATAAGTGTTCTTATAAGCCCAGACATTTCTATATGCAATCCCATGTGGAAGCAGAGTTTTGATGGTTGCCACTAAAAAGTGGAGGATCCCAGCTGTTACTATACTTATTTCTCAGCTGCTCATATTAAGCACATGCTCCGCTATAAAACCGGAATAGCCTCCCCAGCATGATTGAAAAAGGAACTGTGGGAAAGCGGCCTCTATTCGCTATTCCAGTGCGTAAGGATGACATACATTTTTTCCCCTGACCCTGTTCCTGCCCATTTAATAATGGGCCATTCTAAATCTAAACTAATTTTACATATTATTAAAGACAATATTACATTGAGAATAGTTTGACGGGTGTAAATATGATCACTTGATGAGAGAACAGCGTTTGCAGCCTGAGGCTAGGAACAGAGCACAAGCTTTTTTTGCAACTTTCTCAAATCATCAATAGCCTATAGTCGCATCATGCAGCCCATATATGTTTGGATTTCTAAGACATTCTAAAGTTTGTCTCATTCACAACTACAGTTGCCAAATAACTCTAAATCTAGCGTATAGGACTTGTTTCAAATGATCACTTTTACGCTCAACCTAGTCACTTCATATGCACATTCGCTCCAGAATGGAAAAAATACCCTTTATTTTTCATTCAGCTAAGTTCAATTATGTTCTTCTTAATATAAAATGATATAATATAAAATAATGGCACAGGACTTATAAGCATATCTTGTCTGCTAAATGAAGAAGCCTACAGCCTATGGCATGGCGCATAGCCAGATAACATACAGTAGGCCAACTCATATTCTGTTCTTCTGAAATATATTTTCTTCATATCATAATGTTTCTTTATACCTGCCTAAAATAAATAATGGATTTATTGTGATGGTGTACAGAATATACAATTGATTTATTAGACTTTCTTAAAAGTAGATGTTCCAAAGTGCATCAGCGGCTTGCATGATTGGAGGCCTGGAGATGGTAAACTTGTTGATGTTAATTAATGGTCATTTACCTACTGTAAGACCGGCAGTCATTTGCATAGCAATAACCGGCTGACAAAATGTCATGACCACCACAGTCCTAGCCTCTACCAACACTTAGAGGAGAAACACTCCTAAGAGAGGTCTTAAGAGTGCGTCTCCTTTCAGCACTCCACCAAGTTGCAGCCCAGTCCATCAGCTAACTGTCATGGCTCCCTCCGAAGCTGCCTCATCGCCTTGTTCGGGTTCGGCATTCGTCGTCATCTGCCTTCTAGCCACTGCCGCTCCTCTTTTCATCATTGCATTTGTTTTGTCTTGTTTTTCACATACACCTGGTACATATCCCCTCATCAGTCTCTGTATAATTATTCCCTCTGCTCCCCCATGTCTTTGTGTGTAATTGTTCCATGTGGAGGTGTCACTAGCTCGTGTTGAGCATTATGTTACTTTTATCGCTGGGTTATTCACCCGTGTTTTGTTTTCCCAGTACACATTTAAGTCTCACTGTATTTGGTTTACACATTGCTGTGGACTGCTGTATTGGCCAAATCAACCCTATTCTTTGATTCACATCTCCTGTGCCTGTCACGTCTCCTCCCGTTGCTGCCCTCCGGCGCTCTGATTTGCCGGTCTACTGAACCATCGGTCTGAGCGCACCACCTCGGCAACACCGGAATGGAAACCCAACGCACCCTAATCACCTCCAGCGCACCTGCATCTCATCATCTCATCATCACCCCTATTTAGCCCTGGACTGCTCTGTATGATGTTGTGTGTGATTGTTAAGTTTCGTGTCATTTACTCTATCTTTGTTATTTCTCTTGCTCATTGTTTAGTAAACCTTGACCTTGTTAATTCCTGAGTCTGCCTCTTCGTATACTCAGTACGCGTCACAGCGCCTGGCTCCGTCCTACTCACCTTGTTACACTAACCAGGGGCTTCATATATAAACGTTGCTTAATTTCTTTACTAAATATCTGCAAAAATATAAAGATGTATAAACTTGGAGCACGCCATACATACGCATGTTTCCTGTTATAAATCAGACCTGACATAAAACTGTGGGCAATTGAATGAATTTAAACCGCGTCTTGCTCTGCCTGAATAACCCCCATCCTTCACCTTTTATGGTGCTGTATATTTTGGAAGTATTGGAATTAGGTCATGACAGTAGGCTATCTAAAGGAAATAGCAGTTGCGAACTTGATCAAATGTCTTTGGAGGTGTTGGCAGAATGTTTTATTTGATATAATATAATAATATGCCATTTAGCAGACGCTTTTATCCAAAGCGACTTACAGTCATGCGTGCATTCATTATTTTATTTTTTGTGTATGGGTGGTCCCGGGGATCGAACCCACTACCTTGGCGTTACAAGCGCCGTGCTCTACCAGCTGAGCTACAGAGGACCACTGATACTTGCTGTATCTGACCATTTCTGAAAGACAAAATTAATTGCAAATTGTTGTTGACAATCTGTAAACAGATTGTTCGAATTCAAATGTTTCCATTTACTTATTCCCGAACCTAAATATGCTGCACTGCCCACGAATTCAGAATCATAGTCTACTTTCTCTCAAATGTTTTGCATACATTTGTTTACAACCCTGTTCGTGAGCATTTCTCCTTTGCCAAGATAATCCATCCACCTGACAGGTGTGGCATAACCAAGAAGCTGATTGAACAGAATTATTATTACACAGGTGCACCTTGTGCTGGGGACAATAAAAGGCCACTCTAAAATGTGCAGTTTTGTCACACAACACAATGCCACAGACGTCTCCAGTTTTGAGGGAGCGTGCAATTGGTATGCTGACTGTAGGAATGTCCACCAGAGCTTTTGCCAGAGAATTGAAATGTTCATTTCTCCACCATAAGCAGCCTCCAACTTCATTTTAGAGAATTTGGCAGTATGTCTAACCACCCTCACAGCCGCAGACCACATGTATGGCGTTGTGTGGGCAAGCGGTTTGCTGAGGTCAACGTTGTGAACAGAGTGTCCCAAGGTGGAGGTGGGGTTATGGTATGTGCAGGCATAAGATATGGACAACAAACACAATTGCATTGTATTGATGACAATTTGAATGCACAAAGATACCGTGACGAGATCCTTAGGCCCATTGTCGTGCCATTCATCTGCCGCCATCACCTCATGTTTCAGCATGATAATGCACGGCCCTATGTCGCAAGGATCTGTACACAATTCCTGGAAGCTGAAAATGTCCAAGTTCTTCTGGCCTGCATACTCCCCAGACATGTCACCCATAGAGCATGTTTGGGATGCTCTGGATCGACGTGTACAACAGCGTGTTCCAGTTCCAACCAATATCCAGCAACTTTGCACAGCCATTGAAGAGGAGTGGGACAAAATTCCACAGGCCACAATCAACAGCCTGATCAACCCTATGCCAAGGAGATGCGTCGCGCTGCATGAGGCAAATGGTGGTCACACCAGATACTGACTGTCACACCCTTACCTTTTTTTAAGGTATCTGTGACCAACAGATGCATATATGTATTCCCAGTCATGTGAAATCCATAGATTAGGGCCTAATGAATTTATTTCAATTGACTGATTTCCTTATATGAACTCTAACTGTAAATCTTTAAAATTGCTGCATGTTGCATTTATATTTTTGTTCTATACATTTACTACTGTGAAGTGGGTCCAATTAAATGAGAGATGGGACGAATGGTAGCCTATCCTAACTTGTTGTAGGCCTGTAGGCATTTCACGAGTATGAAACCATCACAGTCAGAAAAGGTGAGGAATTTATTATGCAATGATCATGGAAATGAAATAGGATATATTTCTTATTATTTAGGCTATTTCAGATTATTTTAGAAGGCAAAGACAAAATAAATAGATTTTCGCTCTTCTCTTGGTATTATATTTAGCTAGGTTACCAGTGTTTTTTCAACCTTTAGAAGCTGTGCATACGCATGGTCTAAAGTTTGCGGGAGGATAAGCACATTCACACGTCAAGTTCAGTTTTTATGAATACCAACTTCTGCGTCATATACAGTGCCTTTGGGAAGTATTCAGACCCCTTCTCTTTTTCAACATTTTGTTACGTTACAGCCTTATTCAAATTCATTTTTTAAAAATATATAATCCTCATCAATCTACACACAATACCTCATAATGACAAAGTGAAAACAGGTTTTTTGCAAATGTAAAAAAAATCAGAAACACCTTATTTACATAAGTATTCAGACCCTTTGCTATGAGACTCGAAATTGAGCTCAGGTGCATCCTGTTTTCATTGATCATCCTTGAGATGTTTCTACAACTTGATTGGAGTCCACATGTGGTAAATTAAATTGATTGGACATTTTTTTTTTTTTTTTTTTTTTTTTTTCACCTTTATTTAACGAGGTAAACCAGTTGAGAACAAGTTCTCATTTACAACTGCGACCTGGCCAAGATAAAGCAAAGCAGTGCGATAAAAACAACAACACAGAGTTACATATGGGGTAAAACAAAACAAAGTCAAAAATACAACAGAAATACATATAATATACAGTGTGCAAATTTAGCAAGTTATGGAGGTAAGGCAATAAAATAGGCTATAGTGCAAAATAATTACAATTTAGTATTAACACTGGAATGATGTGCAAGAGATGATGTGCAAATAGAGATACTGGGGTACAAATGAGCAAAATAAATAACAATATAGGGATGAGGTAGTTGGGCGGGCTAATTTCAGATGGGCTGTGTACAGGTGCAGTGATCGGTAAGGTGCTCTGACAACTGATGCTTGGAAAGGCACACAGCTGTCTATATAAGGTCCCAGAGTTGAAAGTGCATGTCAGAGCAAAAACTAAGCCATGAGGTCGAAGGTATTGTCCATAGAGCACTGAGACAGGATTGTGTTGAGGCACAGATCTGGGGAAGGGTACCAAAACATTTCTGCAGCATGGAAGGTCCCCAAGAGCACAGTGGCCTCCATCATTCTTAAATGGAAGAAGTTTGGAACCACCAAGACTCTGGCCGCCCTGCCAAACGGGCGGAGAAGGGCCTTGGTCAGGGAGGTGACCAAGAACCCGATGGTCACAGAGCTCTAGCGTTCCTCTGTGGAGATTGGAGAACCTTCCATAAGGACAACCATCTCTGCAGCACTCCACCAATCAGGCCTTTATGGTAGAGTGGCCAGACGGAAGCCACTCCTCAGTAAAAGGCACATGACAGTCCGCTTGGAGTTTGCCAAAAGGCACCTAAAGACTCTCAGACCATGAGAAACAAGATTATCTGGTCTGATGATACCAAGATTGAACTCTTTGGCCTGATGGCCAATAATCATGTCTGGAGGAAACCTGGCACCATCCCTACGGTGAAGCATGGTGGTGACAGAATCATGCTGTGGGGATGTTTATCAGCGGCAGGGACTGGGAGACTAGTCAGAATCGAGGCAAAGATGAACGGAGCAAAGTACAGAGAGATCCTTGATGAAAACCTGCTCCAGAGCTCTCAGGACCTCAGACTGGGGCGAAGGTTCACCTTTCGACAGGACAACAACCCTAAGCACAGAGCCAAGACAACGCAGGAGTGGCTTCGGAACAAGTCTCTGAATGTCCTTGAGCCCGGACTTGAACCTGATCGAACATCGCTGGAGAGACCTGAAAATAGCTGTGCAGCAACGCTCCCCTTCAAACCTGACAGAGCTTGAGATGATCTGCAGAGAAGAATGGGAGAAACTACCCAAATACAGGTGTGACAAGCTTGTAGCGTCATACCCAAGAAGACTTGAGGCTGTAATCGCTGCCAAAGGTGCTTCAACAAAGTACTGAGTAAAGGGTCTGAAAACGTATGTAAATATGATTTTTTCAGTTTTTTAAAATATAAATTAGCAAACACTTCTAAAAACCTGTTTTTGCTTTGTCATTATGGGATATTGTGTGTAGATTGATGAGGGGAAAAAATGATTTAATCAATTTTAGAATAAGGCTGTAACCTAACAAAGTGGAAAAAGTCAAGGGGTCTGAATACTTTCCGAAAGCACTTTCCGAAATATACAGTACCAGTCGAAAGTTTGGACACACCTACTCATTCAAGGGTTTTTCTTTATTTTTGCTATTTTCTACATTGTATAATAATAGTGAAGACATCAAAACTATGAAATAACACATATGGAATCATGTAGTAAACCAAAAAGTGTTAAACAAATCAAAATATATTTTATATTTGAGATTCTTCAAAAAGCCACCCTTTGCCTTGATGACAGCTTTGCACACTCTTGGCATTCTCTCAACCAGCTTCATGAGGTAGTCACCTGGAAGCATTTCAATTAACAGGTGTGCCTTGTTAAAAGTTAATTTGTGGAATTTATTTCCTACTTAATGCGTTTGAGCCAATCAGTTGTGTTGTGACAAGGTAGGGGTGGTACACAGAAGATAGCCCTATTTGGTAAAAGACCAAGTCCATATTATGGCAAGAACAGCTCAAATAAGCAAAGAGAAACGACAGTCCATCATTACTTTAAGAAATTAAGGTCAGTCAATACGGAACATTTCAAGAACTTTGAAAGTTTGTTCCAAGTGCAGTAGCATAAACCATCAAGCGCTATGATGAAACTGGCTCTCATGAGGACCACCACAGCAGAGGAAGACCCAGAGTTACCTCTGCTGTAGAGGATAAGTTAATTAGCGTTAACTTCACCACAGATTGCTTCCCAAATAAATTCTTCACAGAGTTCAAGTAACAGACTCATCTCAACATCAACTCTTCAGAGGAGACTACGTGAATCAGGCGTTCATGGTCAAATTGCTGCAAAGAAACCACTACTAAAGGACACCAATAATAGGAAGAGACTTGCTTGGGCCAAGAAACATGATCAATGGACATTAGACCGGTGGAAATATGTCCTTTGGTCTGATGAGTCCAAATTCGTGTCTTTGTGAGACGCAGAGTAGGTGAACAGATGATCTCCACATGTGTGGTTCCCAACATGAAGCATGGAGGAGGAGGTGTGATGGTGTGGGTTGCTTTGCTGGTGACACTGTCTGTGATTTATTTAGAATTCAAGGCACACTTAACCAGCATGGCTACCACAGCATTCTGCAGCAATACACCATCCCATCTGGTTTCCGCTTAGTGGGACTATCATTTGTTTTTCAACAGGACAATAACCCAAAACACACCTACAGGCTGTGTAAGGGCTATTTGACCAAGGAGAGTGATGGCGTGCTGCATCAGATGACCTCCACAATCACCCGACCTCAACCCAATTGAGAGGGTTTGGGATGAGTTGGACCGCAGACTGAAGGAAAAGCAGCACTCCAGAAAATTGTAAAAATAAAGAAAAACCGTTGACTGAGTAGGGGTGCCCAAACTTTCGACTGGTACTGTATATATTTCGTGCATACATTTATAAATGAGGCCCCTGAGCCGTATCTCGTAGGGCTGTGAATCATTGATGTTGGCCATTTTCATCATGAACTGTAGGCCTATAAGTCTTTGTGGATAAGTGTGTGCCATCTCCACCACCACTACAGATGCACAAGGAGCCATGCTCCACAGTTGTGGTAAATGGCCCCTCCACTCCTCCTTCACCACTCAGGGAGCGAGAAAGTCACGTCTAGTGAAAGAGTGTGTCAAGAGTTCCTGGGGACTGGGGCTAAAATGCAGCTTTTCTACTCTCACTTCACTTCACTTCAAATCAAATACAATTTATTTGTCACATGCGCCAAATACAACAGGTGTAGACTTTACCGTGAAATGTTTACTTACGAGCCCTTTCCCAACAATGCAGAGTTAAAAAGTAAGAACATTTGCAAATAAAAATAGAAAATAGTAATACAATAAATAACAATAACGAGGCTACAGTGAGGGAAAAAAGTATTTGATCCCCTGCTGATTTTGTACGTTTGCCCACTGACAAAGACATGATCAGTCTATAATTTTAATGGTTTTGGGTCATTGTCATGCTGGAATACCCATCCACGACCCATTTTCAATGCCCTGGCTGAGGGAAGGAGGTTCTCACTCAAGAATTGACGGTACATGGCCCCATCCATCGTCCCTTTGATGCGGTGAAGTTGTCCTGTCCCCTTAGCAGAAAAACACCCCCAAAGCATAATGTTTCCACCTCCATGTTTGACGGTGGGGATGGTGTTCTTGGGGTCATAGGCAGCATTCCTCCTCCTCCAAACACGGTGAATTGAGTTGATGCCAAAGAGCTCGATTTTGGTCTCATCTGACCACAACACCCAGTTCTCCTCTGAATCATTCAGATGTTCATTGGCAAACTTCAGACGGCCCTGTATATGTGCTTTCTTGAGCAGGGGGACCTTGCGGGCGCTGCAGGATTTCAGTCCTTCACGGCGTAGTGTGTTACCAATTGTTTTCTTGGTGACTATGGTCCCAGCTGCCTTGAGATCATTGACAAGATCCTTCCGCGTAGTTCTGGGCTGATTCCTCTCCGTTCTCATGATCATTGCAACTCCACGAGGTGAGATCTTGCATGGAGCCCCAGGCCGACGGAGACTGACAGTTATGTTGGGTTTCTTCCATTTGCGAATAATAGCACTAACTGTTGTCACCTTCTCACCAAGCTGCTTGGCGATGGTCTTGTAGCCCATTCCAGCCTTGTGTAGGTCTACAATCTTGTCCCTGACATCTTTGGAGAGCTCTTTGGTCTTGGCCATGGTGGAGAATTTGGAATCTGATTGATTGATTGCTTCTGTGGACATGTGTCTTTTATACAGGTAACAAACTGAGATTAGGAGCACTCCCTTTAAGAGTGTGCTCCTAATCTCAGCTCGTTATCTGTATAAAAGACACCTGGGAGCCAGAAATCTTTCTGATTGAGAGGGGGTCAAATACTTATTTCCCTCATTAAAATGCAAATCAATTTATAACATTTTTGATATGCATTTTTCTGGATTTTTTTGTTGTTATTCTGTCTCTCACTGTTCAAATAAACCTACCATTCAAATTATAGACTGATCATTTCTTTGTCAGTGGGCAAACGTACAAAATCAGCAGGGGATCAAATACTTTTTTCCCTCACTGTATATAGAAGGAGTACCAGTGCAGAGTCAATGTGCAGGGGTATGAGGTAGTTGAGTTAAAATGTACATGTAGGTAGGGGTAAAAGTGACTAGGCAATCAGGATAGATAATAAACAAAGTAGCAGCAGGGTATGTAAAGAGTGTGAAAGTGAGTGTATGTGTGCCAAGCGGTGATGTAGCCAGTCAAGAGATGGCGCTGCAGTAGACTTGAAAGTTCATCTGAGATGAGGCCAGCATTCCGAGCTAGACTCAAATCCTTCTCTTTCCTCTCCTTTCTCCTCAACTCTCTCCTCTGGCCCTACTTCCCCTCTCTCTCTTTCTCTCTCTCCTCATTCATTCACTCACTTCTCTTCTACCCCTCACCTCTCTCTGTCTCTCTCTGTCCCTCTCACTTCTCTTTTCCTCCCTCCTCTTTCCTCTCTCCGAGGCTGGGTGCATTACAGGGTCTATTGGCCCCCACTCCTCCCCCTGTTCTCCGTCTCTCAATCTGTGTGTCTTGTTTGAAGTAGCAACTGTCTCAAGCCGCAATAGTCTGTGGGAGGGGAGAGGAAACTACAGCATCATCCTACTCCTTGACCTCACGTTCCCATGTGTGAGACTCTACCGTTCGCTAGACTCTGTAATGGCCTTAGAAGAGTCCTGTGAGAGGTTGCTAAGGGAAAGCTTCTCTTGAAGAATACCAAGTTGACTCTTTTTTCTCTTACACGATAGCTACACTACATTATGCACACATACTGACTAACAACTAGAATAGATATAGACATGTTTTAAAACTGAGTGGCAAACTGGGTCACATGAAAAAAGGACCCAATATGTAGTCAGTTTGTCTGCTCCTGTAGCATCTTAATGGAGTATACAGGCAGGCAGTGGGAGAGGATAGCGACAATGGGGCAATAAGTTGAGATGAATAGATCAACAGCAAGTGTCATGAGGAGTTTAGAGTGATTAAGGATGTCTTAAAGGGGAGTGTCATACATTAACATATTTGTAGTGGGTATATGTGGTCCTCTGTAGCTCAGCTGGTAGAGCACAGCGCTTGTAACGCCAAGGTAGTGGGTTCGATCCCCGGGACCACCCATACACAAAAATGTATGCACGCATGACTGTAAGTCGCTTTGGATAAAAGCGTCTGCTAAATGGCATATTATTATTATTATTATATGTATTATTCGTTAGGGAAAATCATTTTTTAAAATCAATTGTTTTATTATAGTTTCAAGGCAAGCAATAGGCAGAAAAAATGCATGGTTGCCTCAGTGCCTGTGTGGTACAGCGGTTACAGCCGCTGACTCCGGCACACATATGGCAGAGTCAGCATGGGTTAGAATCCAGCCCA
The DNA here is from genome assembly GCF_964263955.1 of Coregonus lavaretus. Classification (NCBI taxonomy): domain Eukaryota; kingdom Metazoa; phylum Chordata; class Actinopteri; order Salmoniformes; family Salmonidae; genus Coregonus; species Coregonus lavaretus. The sequence continues at coordinate 35,220,214 of NC_139996.1, read as the reverse complement.
CTACCTCCCTACTTCTCTAGTTACTCTCTGTGGGCTGTACTTGTACTCTTACTGAAGCAAGTAACTTACTTTTTAATCCGTTACATTTTACCAAATCACTTCAGTTACATAGATTTATATTATTATATTGTCGCTATCAGATGAAAACCTTGTTACTCCAAATGTTGTGATTTTTTTTATTTTTTATGAATCGATACTATTGGTTTCCCTTTAAGTCTGTATAAATGTTTCACGACCCCTTGACCAATTAAATGTATTCAAAATAGCTTGTCCATTGGCTCTCAAAGTTGCCCGTCAAACCCTGTATCTCCACCACGGCTCTTGAAGTGAAGAGCATGTCTTCACTCCTGAGGATATTTTTGTTCGTAGGTTCTTAGCCAGATGCGATCAGAGGTAAGTTGCACTTTAATTACCTTCTGCCTTTGTAATATTATATATTTCTGGAGTAAGATAAGTATTTCTCAGATATAATTCTGCTGTTGAAATTGTGTTTTGAGGGTGAGTGCAAATCAAATGTCGAGGTGGCTAACCAAGAATCTGACAAAGTTTCTTCTTCTTCTTCGGTGGTGTTTAACAGCAGTTGGCATACAATATTTATGGTGCATTACCGCCACCAACTGTATGGAGGTAAAAAATGAAACTCCATACGGTGATGGGAGGGGGAGCTAATCCACATAACCCAAAACACAACAAAAATAACTTAACAAAACCTATTCTTAAATTTTCCATATCTCCCTCCCCTGAGAGGGTATCACTGCTCGTGAGAGCGCCTCATGTAACTCCTTCCCTGAGAAATATTTTTGTCCCAGGAACCACTCTGCCACATCCACAATAATGTCCATCTTCCTGGACTTTTACTCCACTTTAGCCATGCCATTGATCACCATTGCCATAAAAATCACAAAGTCTTTCTTTACATGTAACATCCCTGGATACTGCTGGTGGGAAGTCAACTCTACAGCCTGCATTGAAGGCCTTCCCAACACCCAAGAGTACCTTTCGTTCCCTCCACCCTTTTGAAAGCCTCTGCATATGAAATGCTCTGGACGGCCTGACTTTGGCAAACTCATTATCTTTCGCCCTCGTTGGGCACTCCAAAGATGTAGCTTCATGCTTTCCACCACAGTTGTAACACTTCACAGCTTCTTCATAACATACAACATTACCTTCTTTTCCATAACTTCTACATCTCGGATTCCTCGCCAGCAGGCACTCTCTACATGTCCAAACATTCTACACCGTTTACACTGCAACGGCCTGGAAATAAAAGCTCTTACAGGAAAGTACACATACCCCAGCTTCACTTGGGTCGGGAGGGACTCCACATCAAAAAACACAAGAATAGACAATCTCTTCTCTCTCTTGCCATTAACCTGTAAAGTGGCCCCCAAAGTGACCCTTATCAACACTCCTTATCAACACTGCAAAAGGTTGTATTGTCTCCTCAGGAATTCAGCCTTCTCTGTGTTGATCTCTCCAACCTCCATTCTGTCACACCTCTGGGTAGCAGAGCTTCTGTTGTCTTTACACCCTGTAGGTCTGATATCTGATTGGAGGTTAACTCAACAGTAATGCTATTGGTCAACAACTCATATTTTGAATCTAAACAACTCAGATGTTATAAAGGGTCTTAGATATCATTGTATCTTTCTCGTTATTTATTCCTGACCAGCTGTGGTGAGATACACGCTCTTTCTTTCAATTAAATTCAATTCAATGGGCTTTATTGGCATGGGAAACATATGTTTACATTGCCAAAGCAAGTGAAACAGATAATAAACAAAAGTGAAATAAAGAATGACAACTAAACAGTAAACATTACACTCACAAAAGTTCCAAAGGAATAGAGACATTTCAAATGTCATATTATGGCTTTATACAGTGTTGTAACGATGTGCAAATAGTTAAAGTACAAAAGGGAAAATAAACAAACATAAATATGGTTTGTATTTACAGTGGTGTTTGTTCTTCACTGGTTGCCTTTTTCTTATGGCAACAGGTCACAAATCTTGCTGCTGTGGTATTTCACTGTGGTATTTCACCCAATAGATATGGGAGTTTATCAAAATTGGATTTGTTTTTGAATTCTTTGTGGGTCTGTGTAATCTGAGGGAAATATGTGTCTCTAATATGGTCATACATTTGGCAGGAGGTTAGGAAGTGCAGCTCAGTTTCCACCTCATTTTGTGGGCAGTGTGCACATAGGCAGACCTGGCTCTCAATAGAAGACAGGCTATGTCGGCCTCGCTCAATAGCAAGGCTATGCTCACTGTCTGTACATAATCAAAGCTTTCCTTAATTTTGGGTCAGTCACAGTGGTCAGGTACTCTGCCACTCTCTGTTAAGGGCCAAATGGCATTCTTTCCAATGTGTCAAGTAATTATCTTTTTGTTTTCTCATGATTTGGTTGGGCATAATTGTGTTGCTGTCTGGGGCTCTGTTTGTGTTTGTGAACAGAGCCCCTGGACCAGCTTGCTTAGGGGACTCTTCTCCAGGTTAATCTCTCTGTAGGTGATGGATTTGTTATGGAAGGTTTGGGAATAGCTTCCCTTTAGGTAGTTGTAGAATTTACCGGCTCTTTTCTGGATTTTGATAATTAGCGTTTATCGACCTAATTCTGCTCTGCATGCATTATTTGGTGTTTTACGTTGTACACTGAGGATATTTTTGCAGAATTCTACATGCAGAGTATCAATTTGGTGTTTGTCCAATTTTGTGAATAATTGGTTGGTGAGTGGACCCCAGACTTCACAACCATAAAGGGCAACTGATTCAAGTATTTTTGCCAGATCCTAATTGGTATGTTGAATTGTATGTTATTTTTGATGGAGCAGAAGGCCCTTCTTGCCTTGTCTCTCAGATCGTTCAAAGGTTTGTGGAAGTTACCTGTGGCGCTGATGTTTAGGCCAAGGTACGTATCGTTTTTTGTGTGCTCTAGGGCAACGGTGTCTAGATGGAATTTTTATTTGTGGTCCTGGCAACTGGACCTTTTTTGGAACACCATTATTTTTGTCTTACTGAGATTTACTGTTAGGGCCCATGTCTGACAGAATCTGTGCAGAAGATCTTGGTGCTGCTTTAGGCCCTCCTCAGTAGACATTTGACTTCAAATTCTAGTAGGGTGAGGCCAGGTGCTGCAGACTGTTCTAGTGCCCTCGCCAATTTGTTTATATATATACAGTGGGGAAAAAAGTATTTAGTCAGCCAACAATTGTGCAAGTTCTCCCACTTAAAAAGATGAGAGAGGCCTGTAATTTTCATTATAGGTACACGTCAACTATGACAGACAAATTGAGGGAAAAAAATCCAGAAAATCACATTGTAGGATTTTTAATGAATTTATTTGCAAATTATGGTGGAAAATAAGTATTTGGTCACCTACAAACAAGCAAGATTTCTGGCTCTCACAGACCTGTAACTTCTTCTTTAAGAGGCTCCTCTGTCCTCCACTCGTTACCTGTATTAATGGCACCTGTTTGAACTTGTTATCAGTATAAAAGACACCTGTCCACAACCTCAAACAGTCACACTCCAAACTCCACTATGGCCAAGACCAAAGAGCTGTCAAAGGACACCAGAAACAAAATTGTAGACCTGCACGAGGCTGGGAAGACTGAATCTGCAATAGGTAAGCAGCTTGGTTTGAAGAAATCAACTGTGGGAGCAATTATTAGGAAATGGAAGACATACAAGACCACTGATAATCTCCCTCGATCTGGGGCTCCACGCAAGATCTCACCCCGTGGGGTCAAAATGATCACAAGAATGGTGAGCAAAAATCCCAGAACCACACGGGGGGACCTAGTGAATGACCTGCAGAGAGCTGGGACCAAAGTAACAAAGCCTACCATCAGTAACACACTACGCCGCCAGGGACTCAAATCCTGCAGTGCCAGACGTGTCCCCCTGCTTAAGCCAGTACATGTCCAGGCCCATCTGAAGTTTGCAAGAGTGCATTTGGATGATCCAGAAGAGGATTGGGAGAATGTCATATGGTCAGATGAAACCAAAATATAACTTTTTGGTAAAAACTCAACTCGTCGTGTTTGGAGGACAAAGAATGCTGAGTTGCATCCAAAGAACACCATACCTACTGTGAAGCATGGGGGTGGAAACATCATGCTTTGGGGCTGTTTTTCTGCAAAGGGACCAGGACGACTGATCCGTGTAAAGGAAAGAATGAATGGGGCCATGTATCGTGAGATTTTGAGTGAAAACCTCCTTCCATCAGCAAGGGCATTGAAGATGAAACGTGGCTGGGTCTTTCAGCATGACAATGATCCCAAACACACCGCCCGGGCAACGAAGGAGTGGCTTCGTAAGAAGCATTTCAAGGTCCTGGAGTGGCCTAGCCAGTCTCCAGATCTCAACCCCATAGAAAATCTTTGGAGGGAGTTGAAAGTCCGTGTTGCCCAGCGACAGCCCCAAAACATCACTGCTCTAGAGGAGATCTGCATGGAGGAATGGGCCAAAATACCAGCAACAGTGTGTGAAAACCTTGTGAAGACTTACAGAAAACGTTTGACCTGTGTCATTGCCAAAAAAGGGTATATAACAAAGTATTGAGAAACTTTTGTTATTGACCAAATACGTATTTCCCACCATAATTTGCAAATAAATTCATTAAAAATCCTACAATGTGATTTTCTGGATTTTTTTTTCTCATTTTGTCTGTCATAGTTGACGTGTACCTATGATGAAAATTACAGGCCTCTCTCATATTTTTAAGTGGGAGAACTTGCACAATTGGTGGCTGACTAAATACTTTTTTTCCCCACTGTATGTTGAAGAGGGTGGGGCTCAAGCTGCATCCCTGTATCACCTCACGGCCCTGTGGAAAGAAATGTGTGTGTTTTTTGCCAATTTTAACCACACACTTGTTGTTTGTGTACATGTATTTTATAATGTTGTATGTTTTTCCCCAACACCACTTTCCATCAATTTGTATAACAGACCCTCATGCCAAATTGAGTCAAAAGCTTTTTTGAAATCAACAAAGCATGAGAAGACTTTGCCTTTGTTTTGGTTGATTTGTTTGTCAATTAGGGTGTGCAGGGTGAATACGTGGTCTGTTGTATGGTAATTTGGTAAAAAGCCAATTTGACATTTGCTCAGTACATTGTTTTCACAGAGGGAATGTTTGAGTCTGCTGTTAATGATAATGCAGAGGATTTTCCCAAGGTTGCTGTTAACGCATATCCCACGGTAGTTATTGGGTTCAAATTTGTCTCCACTTTTGTGGATTGGGGTGATCAGTCCTTGGTTCCAAATATTGGGGAAGATGCGAGAGCTGAGATTGATGTTGCAAAGTTTAAGTATAGCTAATTGGAATTTGTGGTCTGTATATTTTATCATTTCATTTAGGATACCATCAACACCACACGCCTTTTTGGGTTGGAGGGTTTATATTTTGTCCTGTAGTTCATGGGCTTCATACCTCTCACTTCACACTTCAGTGCTAATTAATGTTGCAGCCGGGTCAGTTCTTTCCTAGCAAGCTTGGTAGCCTTTTAACTTAGCACTTGGTCTTTATAAAGTTAAATATCTAGAGATTATTGTAATGTTCTTTTCATTCTAAGCTTTCAAAGTAGCTTCAAACTGAACATTACTTACTCAGTTCCAGGTTGGATGATATTTTCAGGTTTGTCAGAAAATTTGGTGTATAGTCCTTGGCAGTAAGAATCATTGGTAATATAAAATACTTCCAGAATATCTTTCTTTCTCTCTCACCCCCAAGCGCTATGGGCCATGGCACAAGCCATGGATACTTTGTCTCTCTCTCCCTCTCTGATCATGCCTAGAATAATGCCTTGTAATACTTCTTTATTCTTTGTAACTTAAGCGTTATGCCTTGTATGTGAATCCATTCATTATACAATGTTAATTAAATACACATTTAGAATTCCATTCTCAGAACTTTCTTGACCTTCCAATTCCTGTAACTCAACTATAGTGTCTTGCATATTGTGAAATCATCTTTATGGAATCAGATAAACATTTTAATAGGCTTATTGCATAGTCTTATTATGGGTCGTATGTGAGGTGTATATAATATGCATATATATCAAATATTACCCCACTACAGTAAATGGCGACCTCCGACTTTATATATTTTACGGATACTACAAAATTGGAGTTTATTCCATTAGATTCCCCGATATATAACAAATATGTAGCTTACGTGATGGCGAATATTTAGGCGACTGATCTTTTTTAGTTATGGCAATCCACTCGTATTAATGATTTTATCAAAAAAGGAAAGAATGGTCTCACATTTGATTAGACTAGGGATGAAATTCTTCATTGCTGGCAATATATTGGCATGCATAAGACAAATCTAAGAGGATATCAATTCTAGAGCTTGCTGTGTTTCTACTCGGCAAGAACGAATTGCGTTACAGCAAACTAGAGGTGAACATACTTGATACAACTGTGAGATCCCAGAGGACCTCAGACTGCAAAATAGAGGAGTTTGCATAAGAACTCCAAGCATGCGAAAAATAGCATGATTTGACTAGGTCATTTCTACATGATGCGCAGCGAGATTTGTTAGAACAGAGCACAAATAGGTTCCAAAGTGACTTGTCTAACTCGGATACAGATAGCGGGATGGACGCACTGTCAGTCCTACATACGGGTGTGGTGTGTGTCCTCGATGCTCTCTAGTGTGCGAACGGGCAAAGCTACCTCCCCTCCTTGTTCGGGCAGGTTTCAGCGTTCGTCATCACCGGCTTACTAGCTGCTGCCGATCCATTTATCATCACTCCATTTGTCTTGTCTAATTAATCACACACACCTGGTCCTTATCCCCAATTAGTCATTGAATAAGTGTTCCCTCTGCTTCCTTGTCTGTGTGGGTGATTGTTTGTTGTGAGCTGTGTGTTGCTCGGTTGAGCTACCCTTACCTTGTTGTTGCCAGGGTAGAATTTTCCCCTGTGGCTGAGTGTTGTTGTCGCATGCTTGCGCAACTGTTTATCGACGGAATAAACTCTTTGGATGTGTATTACTCTCCTGCGCCTGACTCCTTCTATCACACGCATCACATAATCACCCACCTCTCGCTATGGAGTCAGCGGGAGAAGAGTGCATGCCTGGAGTCGTGGCACGAGTCCAGGAGCACTCCACGATGCTGGCCAGCTTGGGGGAAGCGATGGATCGGGTTCTTCAGGTCGTCCAACGCCTGGAGAGGACCAGACCCGATCTGTCGAGACCAGCTAGCCAACCGGATCCAGCCACCTACACCCCAGCACCAGGAGGGATCCAGATATCCCGACCACGGGTGTTTGAGGGGACAGCGGCGCTGTGCCAGGGATTCCTCCTCCAATTGGAGCTTTACTTCGCCAGCATCAGGCCGGCACCATCGGAGCGGGAGAAGGTGTCCGTCCTCGTTTCCTGCCTCTGTGGGAAAGCCCTGGAGTGGGCCAAGGCGGTGTGGAATGAGGGAGGAGCCACGTTGGAGGCTACAGGGAGTTCGCTCGCCTCTTTCGGGCGGTATTCGACCACCCGCCCGAGGGTCGAGAGGCGGGTGAGCGACTGGTCCACCTGAGGCAGGGGACGAGGACCGCGCAGGACTTTGCGTTGGAGTTCCGGACGCTGACAGCGGGGTCCGGGTGGAACGAGCGGGAATTCCTATCTCCTCCTTTCTCTAAAATGTCTAATGTAGCTAGCTACATAGATAAATGGGTCAGTCAAGTGCAGCATCCTCCCACTCCATTGCTCTCTCTCACTCTGTGTGTGTGTGTGTGTCTAAATGTCATTTTGCTTTTATGACAAGGCCTATAAGCACATCTGCCATACAGTCAGTGTATCATCTCAGAAAGCTTTTTGTGCCATATACTAGAAATCAAGTTTTTGTGTGTGTGTCTTTTTATTTACAGCTTGTAGCAGCATGGCCGAGGGGAAGGAGAATGGGCCAGCCAAGACATTAAAATACAGTTTAGGAAGAGAAGGAGGATGGAGGGTAAATACGTTTTTTGTCAAACGTACTTTTCATAGCAGTTTAGGAGAACTTATGCAGCAGGTTCGGATCATTTACGTAGCAGGTTAGGAGGAGTAGGTTAAGATTAGGATAAGGGTTTACATCAATTTGACAAAAGCTGTATCCCATCTAGACATGACCAGTAAATCCTACCTTGGCAGAAAAAAGATGATTGAGTTGACTACGGCAATTGATATCTGCACTGTTTGATTATTTATTACTTACAAGATTTTTACCTGAATACTTACCTTGATGTTTAATTCCATGCTGAAATGTGTCTGATTTGCATACTAGTAACATGATTGATAGTGACATTTAGATATTGATTGTTGTTTGACTTTTGAAACACTTACCTGATCCTCCTTGATATTTCATTCTGAGGGAAAATTAAAACATCAAACTTGGGGTAAATCTTTTTAGTACACCTTCACCATCACATGTACAAATTATATTGTGAAATTAGTTGTCATTAATGCTATTTAAATTGTTAAATTTGTAAAGTATTTCCTCGTTTACCAAATCTACTATGGCAATTTACCTGACACTTTGTATGAATTGAAACTAATGTTGGTGTAGCCTACTGTTATTATTTTATTCATTTCCTATTTATGTTATCCAAAGGTGCCTGATATGGTCATTTCTTATTAAGATCGGGAGTAGAATACCCCTGGAATGTCCATATTTGAAATGTGTAACTAAATCAAGTCAATTGGAGGGATTGAGTTATTTGTGCCAGAAGTCAGTGTGCCGGAATTGAACACACGCCAAGTGTGCATTGAAGACATTTTTTTACATTTACATTTTAGTAATTTAGCAGACGCTCTTATCCAGAGTGACTTACAGGAGCAATTAGGGTTAAGTGCCTTGCTCAAGAGCACATCGACAGATGTTTTACCTAGTCAGCTCGGAGATTAGAACCAGCAACCTTTCGGTTACTGGCACAACGCTCTTAACCACTAAGCTACCTGCCGCCCCGGCAGACAGTGGCCCTAACCGCTAGACCACCCCAGTCTACATTGGGGTGGTCTAGCGTTGACCGTTGATTCGTAACCTTAGGATACAATTGACACGTAGCCTACCGGAGACCAATATCTACAGTACCAGTAACAAGTTTGGACACACCTACTCATTCAAGGGTTTTTCTTTATTTTTACTATTTTCTACATTGTAGAATAATAGTGAAGACATGAAAACTATGAAATAACACATATGGAATCATGTAGTAACAAAAAAAGTGTTAAACAAATCAATATATTTTCAATTTTAGATTATTCAAAGTAGCCACCCTTTGCCTTGATGACAGCTTTGCACACTCTTGGCATTCTCTCAACCAGCTTCATGAGGAATGCATTTCCTACAGTCTTGAAGGAGTTCCCACATATGCTGAGCACTTGTTGGCTGATTTTCCTTCACTCTGCAGTCCAACTCATCCCAAACCATCTCAATTGGGTTGAGGTCGGGTGATTGTGGAGGCCATGTCATCTGATGCAGCACTCCATCACTCTCCTTCTTGGTCAAATAGCCCTTACACAACCTGGAGGTGTGTTGGGTCATTGTCCTGTTGAAAAATAAATGATAGTCCCACTAAGTGCAAACCAGATGGGATGGCGTATTGCTGCAGAATGCTGTGGTAGCCATGCTGGTTTAGTGTGCCTTGAATTCTAAATAAATCACAGACAGTGTCACCAGCAAAGCACCCCCACACCTCCTCCTCCATGCTTCATGGTGGGAACCACACATGTGGAGATCATCCGTTCACCTACTCTGCATCTCACAAAGACACGGCGGTTGGAACCAAAAATCTCAAATTTGGACTCATCAGACCAAAGTACAGACTTCCACTGGTCTAATGTCGATTGATCGTGTTTCTTGGCCAAAGCAAGTCTCTTCTTCTTATTGGTGTCCTTTAGTAGTAGTTTCTTTGCAGCAATTCGACCATAAAGGCCTTATTCACGCAGTCTCCTCTGAACAGTTGATGTTGAGATGTGTCTGTAACTTGAACTCTGTGAAGCATGTATTTGGGCTGCAATATCTGAGGCTGGTAACTCTAATGAACTTATCCTCTGCAGCAGAGGTAACTCTGGGTCTTCCTTTCCTGTGGCAGTCCTCATGAGAGCCAGTTTCATCATAGCGCTTGATGGGTTTTGCAACTGCACTTGAAGAAACTTTTAAGGTTCTTGAAATTTTCCAGATTGACTGACCTTCATGTCTTAAAGTAATGATGGACTGTCGTTTCTCTTTGCTTATTTGAGCTGTTCTTGCCATAATATGGACTTGGTCTTTTACCAAATAGGGCTATCTTCTGAAAACCACCCCTACCTTGTCACAACACAACTGATTGGCTCAAACGCACTAAGAAGGAAATAAATTCCACAAATTAACTTTTAACAAGGCACACCTGTTAATTGAAATGCATTCCAGGCGACTACCTTATGAAGCTGGTTGAGAGAATGCCAAGAGTGTGCAAAGCTGTCATCAAGGTAAAGGGTGGCTTTTTGAAGAATCTCAAATATAAAATATAATTTCATTTGTTTAACACTTTTCTGGTTACTACATGATTCCATATGTGTTATTTCATAGTTTTGATGTCTTCACTATTATTATACAATGTAGAAAATAGTAAAAATAAAGAAAAACCCTGGAATGAGTAGGTGTGTCCAAACTTTTGACTGGTACTGTATCTTGTGTTATTAAGCTATATAAAATGACAGTTGTTGATGTGTATGGCTGCATTTCAGATACATTTTTGTGCATTTGAATGTTGCAGTAATAGGACATAGGCCTAGCGTTTGAGAGAGCGAGAGAGAATATTACTTTAATAGCAGGCCTGATCCCAATGACTCGACTGCCCCCGCTTGGAGAGAAAGAGAACTGCTCATTTTCAAGGAATGACGAGGCTCATTTTAATTTCCTGATGCAGCAGGAAAATTCTCATCGATCAAGGTAAGATCCGACATCTGTACACCTGCCTGTGAGATCTAAAGTAAGCTGATGTGCCAGTACTGTAAAGCACTTCACTGACTGGAGTTAAAGTTTGGGCAAGGTGAAGATGCAACTGATGTTTCTCTCCGGAAGCCTGATACTCAGCAACAACTTGGGGTAAACAAGGCAAATGAGGAAACAGACAGAGAGGGAAAGAGCACTCACACACTCCCTGTTTCAGAGAGTGTATTTTCGTGTCAGGGAAGAGTGGAGCTGCAGTCTCTCCAGCGAGCAAACAGACTGCACCAAGATGTCCCCAAGGAGCTCTTCACAGCTCTGGGACATATTCAGAACAGAAGCCACACAAGGAGTGTCTCTCTGTTTGATTTATGGGGTCATCACTGGCAGGCAGGTGGAGAGGAGAACTCCGTCCCCCGGTGGGTCTTCAGATGTCCTAACAAGGTCAAAGCAGCCACTGCTAATGGCAATCAGAGACTCAGATTGAACTGATTGTCTGCCTACTCTGCTGGTAATTAGCAAGAAGTAGCTGGAGGGGCCCCCCGGCCCTGGCATCCCTGCCACACCCCCACTGGCCTTTGAGGTGGTGAATTGCCTGGCTCATCCTCATCACACAACGTCCATCCACTCACATCAGCAGGGGAAACAATGGCACAATTAGTGCCTCTGATTAGCTGTTAGGTCCTCATTAAAGGAAATCAGCCAAAGTGAAGGTGGAGGTGAGGAACTTTCAGGCTAAGGTGAAAATGTGACGAAAGAATCTGCCACTAGTTTTTGCTCAAAGAAAGTTGAAGATACTGTAAGCTTCAGTAACTTCGGTGAAGTTATATTATTTTCATGAGCAGACAGGCTGATCGACTCTGAATTAAGCTGTCTACTACACTGACCTCCGACAGTATATATAGCCTCTGGTGCTGAAAGCCCTACTGCTATCCCTGCACGGTAATCACCAGTGCACTCAGAAGAGAAGACTTCCATGCATATGAAATAAAGCTTGAGCCTTACATTTTTACATTTCTCATTCCTCGTCTCCACCCTTTCGACCAACTTCCTTCTTTTTCTTCCTTCTAGTACATCTTTCACTATGTCATTCTGTTTTGTCAATGTCACAAACCATTATACAATTCTGAATGAAATGTTTCTCTAAATGCATAACTGTGAACTCAATGTTTCAATGTGACCATTAATAGAGCTATCTAGGAAACAAAATCCAGAGGAACAGAGGCAAAATGTCAAGTTGACATCACAAAATAGCTCCAAATAGGTATAATGAAAGCTGGTAGCAGTAACAGTGGCCAGAATGAGAACACCTTTGGTATGCTGCAAAGTACAAGGTGAGTACTCATAGATATTACTGTAGCGCCCCATAAGCCACTACAAGGCCATCATCTTACTGGGAGTGTGCAAGCCAGGTGTTCTTTATTGCTTTTCCCCTTCTTCAAGCTTGTCTCATCAAAATGGATTTCACTTTGATTCATCTGGGGATCTCTGTAAAGGAGGTTGTTCGAGACAGTTTAGTCCAGGATCGGCTCATTTCACCATAATAGTGATGATTAACGTGTGGAAAAAGGGTGGGATTCCTCCCCTCACAGTCATTCTAACACAATTAACACAATCAATTAGACTAAATGAACAAGGTCCCAGGTAGCAAGCTGAGCAAACTGCCTGGACGCCCACTTGCTGCTCTGGAATAGTTATAATAAATGGTAGCTTAATTCCTCTCCTGGAAAGAAAGAAAGAGAGAAATGGAGAGAGGTCTTCAAAACCAATGAGGTGCTCCTCTTATCCTGGATCTCTATTATGCTGGGTTTTGACCAGAATCGGCGCCTCCGCCTGACATCGCTTCGCTCCAAAAGATTGTCCGCTTCATGGGTGTGGGTGTGAACCTATTCAAGTAAGTAAATACATTTTGAAAATGTAAAAAACTATGTATTATTAGCTAGCCAGCTAGCAGCTGGCTAAGGCAGACCATTGTGTGTAGGCTAATGAGCTAGACCTCTCACTCAAACACTTGTAATAGTTTTTTCTTATCTTGCACCTACTCCAAAATGTATATTAATATTCTTATTATGTTACTGAATGTATCCAGAGTATTTTCAGATTTTGTTATTGACAAATGCTGTGAAAATTATAGCAAATGTAAAATGCACATAAAATCAACAGTGTAATGTTTAGGGGTTCTAGCAAGGGTCATTTTGCTATTTGATTTGGAATATTAAGACCCCTTGAGGTATCCCCAAAAATATATAAAACAATGATTTCATTAAACATTATTTTGACCCTTACTGCTATTAGCACATACAAAAGCATTAAATAACAGATTCACTACATGCAACAACAGCTAGTCCCCCCAAAAAATCTAAAGGAAGTTTGTTCTGAAGTGTCTGTCCTATATCTGAGAGATATAAGAAAGATCAGGAAACATTTGTATTTTAGTTTTTTACATGTATTTAACCCCTTATTCTTGGCACTAAACAGTCTCTCTCTATATATAGTACTTCAACTGGTTCCGGGGGACCTTCAGAAGAGGCTTGTGACGCCTGTGGGCGTCCTAGAGCAAAACAAATGACATGTACGTGTTCGTGAGAGTCTCACCAGAAGGGTCATATTAGTGTGTAGCCCAAACTGTTTGGACGCTACAGACAGACGTTGGCAGATCGGCTGTACCGACTTCAGACGAGTCCCAAGACGCTTGTGGGTGTCGGAGAGAAAAACGGAGAACACCATCGTGTTCGTCTTTCCATAGAGGGGTCATAATAGTTTGTAGGCTAAACTGTGCGGACGCTACAGACGACTTTGTGAGAAGACCGATTTTCATCTCATAGTCTGACAAACACCGCTCTAGCTCTGTCATGGAAGTGCGACATCAGCGGATGCGGTGGATTGAGATGCATCTAAAGCAAAAAAATATAGATATCTCTAGTTTAAACTGACAGATTTTTATGAGGATTATTTATTATGCTAATTCGATTTCTGTGGGGGTGCAGACATCGACTCTAGGGGGTTTAGTTATTTTTATGTTAGAAACATTTCAATTTGGCCTATCCATATAGGCCAATTTCCTCGAGTGTAAGGAGTTAACAACAATGAATGTCTGAAAAATATTATGAATTGCCATATTAGGCATAACAAAAATTTGACATTTTAGTCATTTAGCAGATGCGCTTATCCAGAGCGACTTACAGTTAGTGCATTTTTCTTAAGATAGCTAGGTGGGACAACCACATGTCACAGGCATAGAAAGACAATTTTTGCTCAATAAAGTAGCTATCAGTAGAGTCACAGCTAGAAGGGGGGAGGAGGATTATTTAAGATACTGTTTGAAGAGGTAGGGTTTCAGATGTTTTCGGAAGATGGGTAGGGACTCTGCTATCCTCGCATCAGGGAGAAGCTGGTTTCTCCATTGGGGTGCCAGGACAGAGAAGAGCTTGGACTGGGCTGAGCGGGAGCTGCCCTTCCGTAGGGGTGGGGGGGCCAAGAGACCTGAGGTGGCAGAACGGAGTGCTCGGGTTGGGGTGTAGTGTTTGAGCATAGCCTGAAGGTAGGGAGGGGCAGTTCCTCTTGCTGTTCCGTAGGTAAGCACCATGGTCTTGTAGTGGATGCGAGCTTCGTCTGGAAGCCAGTGGAGTGTGCGGAGGAACAGGGTTTGATGGCACAAGCGGGGAGCCCAGCCAACAGCGAGTTGCAGTTGTCCAGACGGGAGAGGACAAGTGCCTGGATTAGGACCTGCGCCGCTTCCTGTGTGAGGTAGGGTCGTACTCTACGGATGTTGCAGGAGCAAGTCACTGCTTTGATGTTTGCAGAGAACGACAGGGTGTTGTCCAGGGTCACGCCAAGGTTCTTTGCTCTCTGGGAGGGTGACACTGTGGAGTTGTCAACCGTGATGGAGGTCAACCCGGGAGGAAGAGTAGTTCCGTCTTGTCGAGGTTGAGCTTGAGATGGTGGGCCGACACCCAAGTTGAGATATCTGCCAGGCACGCAGAGATGCGTGTCGCCACCTGGGTGTCAGAAGGGGAAAAGGAGAAAGGAGAAAAGTAGTGTCATCCGCATAGCAATGATAGGAGAGACTATGTAAGGACATGACAGAGCAGAGTGACTTGGTGTATAGAGAGAAGAGGAGAGGGCCTAGAACTGAGCCCTGAGGGGACATCAGTAGTGAGAGTACGTGGTGCAGACACAGATCCTCTCAACATCACATGGTAGGAGTGGCCTGCCAGGTAGGATGCAATCCAAGAGTGTGCAGAGCCTGAGACGCCCAGTCCTGAGAGGGTGGAGAGGAGGATCTTAGGGTTCACGGTGTCTAAGGCAGCGGATAGATCTAGGAGGATTAGAAATGAGGAGAGAGAGTCAGCTTTGGCAGTGCGGAGAACCTCCAAGACACAGAGAAGAGCAGTCTCGGTTGAATGACCCGTCTTGAAGCCTGACTGGTTAGGGTCAAGAAGATCGTTCTGATAGAGATAACGAGAAAGTTGATCAGAGACAGCACATTCAAGTGTTTAGGAAAGAATAGAAAGAAGGGATACAGGTCTATCATTTTTGACATTAGATGCGTTAAGTGTTGGTTTCTTGAGGAGGGGAGCGACCATTTTGAAGTCTGAGGGGACGCAGGGAGTGGTCAGCGATGAGTTGATGAGAGAAGTGAGGAATGGGAGAAGTAGGGAGCAGAAGGTGGAAAAGAGTTTCCTTTTTTTAAATGTTGCTTTTCTTCCACCCAAGTCAGCAAGAAGACAACTGGCTCTTGATGATGATGTCCCCAGTCTATATTGAAGATCATCATTAGATGATTAGTTTGAATCAATTGTGTTGAGGCTTGAGGAAGGCCCTAGAAATTGTCTAAGACTCCAGCCACCTAAGTCATAGCGGTACCGATGCAACAGGACCCTGAACAGCTTCTACCCCCAAGCCATAAGCCTGCTAAATAGTTAGTCCGGGTAGCTATTGGTTAACTGTTAAACTATCTGCATTGACCCTTTTTGCACTAACTCTTTTGACTCATCACATGTGCTGCTGTTACTGTTTATTGTCTACCCTGTTGCCTAGTCACTTTATCCCTACCAATACAGTGCATTCGGAAAGTATTCAGACCCCATAATCACAAAGCGAAAACAGGCTTTTAGACATTTTTGCAAAAGTATTTAAAATAAAAATGCTATGAGACTTGAAATTGAGCTCAGGTGCATCCTGTTTCCATTGATCATCCTTGAGATGTTTCTACAACTTGATTGGAGTCCACCTGTGGTCAATTCAATTGATTGGACATTATTTGAAAAGCCACACACCTGTCTATATAAGGTCCCACATTTGACAGTGCATGTCAGAGCAAAACCCAAGCCATGAGGTCAAAGGAATTGTCCGTAGAGCTCCGAGACAGGATTGTGTCAAGGCACAGATCTGGGGAAGGGTACCAAAAAATGTCTGCAGCATTGAAGGTCCCCAAGAACACAGTGGCCTCCATCATTCTTAAATGGAAGAAGTTTGGAACTCTTCCTAGAGCTGGCCACCTGGCCAAACTGAGCAATCGGCGGAGAAGGGCCTTGGTCAGGGAGGTGACCAAGAACCCGATGGTCACTCTGACAGAGCTCCAGAGTTCTTCTGTGGAGATGGGAGAACCTTCCAGAAGGACAACCATCACTGCAGCACTCCACCAACCAGGCCTTTATGGTAGAGTGGCCAGACGGAAGCCACTCCTCAGTAAAAGGCACATGACAGCCCGCTTGGAGTTTGCCAAAAGGCACCTAAAGGGCTCAGACCATGAGAAACAAGATTTTCTGGTCTGATGAAACCAAGACTGAATTATTTGGCCTGAATGCCAAGTGTCACGTCTGGAGGAATGCTTGCACCATCCCTACGGTGAAGCATGGTGGTGGCAGCATCATGCTGTGGGGATGTTTTTCAGCGGCAGGGACTGGGAGACTAGTCAGGATCGAGGGAAAGATGAACGGAGCAAAGTACAGAGAGATCCTTGATAAAAACATGCTCCAGAGTGCTCAGGACCTCAGACTGGGGCGAAGGTTCACCTTCCAACAGGACAATGACCCTAAGCACACAACCAAGATAACACAGGAGTGGCTTCAGGACAAGTCTCTGAATGTCCTTGAGTGGCCCAGCCAGAGCCCGGACTTGAACCCGATCGAACATCTCTGGAGAGACCGAAAAATAGCACAGCAGCGACGTTCCCCATCCAACCTGACAGAGCTTGAGAGGATCTGCAGAGAAGAATGGGGGAAACTCCCCAAATACAGGTGTGCCAAGCTTGTAGCGTCACACCCAAGAAGACTCGAGGCTGTAATCGCTGCCAAAGGTGCTTCAACAAAGTACTTTGCCATTATGGGGTATTGTGTGTAGATTGATGGGGGGAAAAAACAATTTAATCAATTTTAGAATAAGGCTGTAACGTAACAAAATGTGGAAAAAGTAAAGGGGTCTGAATAATTTCAGAATGCACTGTATGTACATATCTACCTCAACTACCTTTAAAGATGTCAAAATATAACATGTTTTCAGTAATTGTTTTCAGTATCTTAATGTTGTTTGATGTTTTCTGATTGTTTCAGTGCATGCATTCAACAATTTGGACAAAGGACTTCCACAGGGGCCGCCATCTCCAGAGTTCTCTCTGGAGATGGCGGTACGAATGCAGATGTGATACGAATGCAGAGTTTATTCCGTCGTACACAAATAGCGCTGGATAGCGACAAACGAAAAACAGGCACAGGGGAAAATCTACCCTGGCAATACAAGGTAACGGTAGCTCCTACAATAAGCAGGCACAGGGGAAATATATACCGCGGCAATAACAAGGTACGAGTAGCTCCACCGAGCTCCACTACTCTCACAAATAAACAATCACCCACAAGGACAAGGAGGGTAGAGGGAACACTTATACACGGACTAATGAGGGGATAAGAACCAGGTGTGTGTAATTAACAAGACAAGACAAATGGAATGATGAGATATGGAGCGGCAGTGGCTAGTAAGCCGGTGACGACGAACGCCGAAGCCTGCCCTCGGCAGAAGTCGTGACACCTTTAAACATCCTAAGGCGTTCACATTTCTCTCATGTAAAAGCTACTGTACATTAAAATATTAGCATTCTGATGATTTCAAGTTTAATATTGTACCACTTAGCATAATGTTTAATTGTGATATAGATAAGAAAGTTGTATTGGATTAATTGTTTTATTTGTTAAGACATTAAATACATGTTGTTTAGTATAGTTAGTATGTTTCGTTTAGTTTTCTCTGTGTGAAGCAAGTTCATTTAAAGTGCTGTTATTTGTTTTATGTAGATAAGACATTTCAATGTTGTTAATTCTCAAATTAACCAAAAACCTGATCTAATTTGCATATTCATAATGAGTGTGCAGCAAATTTACAGCAAACAGTAGAATGCTCGCCAAAGATTTGCCACAACTGTTTGCCAGAAGCCTGTTTTTCTGGTAAGGGTTTGTTGCTCCTGCTGCCAGAAAAGGGAAAGAGTAGGCTACTAGTTAGATAGGGCAGGTCAGTTTGTGGGAGGACATTGTGAAAATATTCTCCAGATGAAATATGAAGACAGAGAAATAATAGCAACATAATACAACAAAAACAAATGAAAGCCAGTCAGGGCTGTCTAATTGTAATATAATTAAGCCTATTTCTTTGTGATGTCTGTCCTCAGATTTGGAGAGCTGTGAAAGCCTGTCTGCAGATGAAGAGGTCCCAGTGAATATCCCAAGAGACTGCTGGCACATCGTTGTATGCCATGGGTTGTATGTGTACTTATGTTAGCAAATGTTGTATACAACAATACAGTTAAAAGTCACACACAATGTAGGCTACAAACCTATTAAAACTGGAGCAGGCCAATCCTGCTCCTGGAGGTATGCTGGGTGTGCAGATTTTACTTGTTGATAATAATGTATATTATTTCTGAGCTGGAATAGAAGTCTGCTCACCCAGTAGATCAGGGAGTGAAGCAAGGTTGGCCATCTTTGGTATGGACAATTTTTTGGTTTACCTGAAATTATGCTTTAGTGATAATTGTCTAACATT
Source organism: Coregonus lavaretus (assembly GCF_964263955.1). Classification (NCBI taxonomy): domain Eukaryota; kingdom Metazoa; phylum Chordata; class Actinopteri; order Salmoniformes; family Salmonidae; genus Coregonus; species Coregonus lavaretus. The sequence goes on along the minus strand of NC_139996.1, from coordinate 35,201,262 downwards.
TACAAACAAGTTAGCTTATTTGTACATTTTAAAAGTATATGTTGATTCATTCAATGTTGATTCATTGAAGTGGAGTGTTTAAACTTGTTTTAATTGTTAACTTAAAACTATTATTCAAGATTAACTAATGTCAATGTTCATTAATCACAATTCTACAATAAAAAGGGGTGAAGGGGATCTGTCTCTAATTTGTGTTTCTGTCTTGTTTTCTCAAATGAACATGACATTTTTGTCCAGTTGTGAGCTCTCCAATCAGTTTTATTTGATTGTCACTGTCTCAGGATATCAGCCATGTGAACCCATTTTGCAGCTTATCATAATGGCATGCATCACCAATGCAGCACAGGCCTACAGTCGTGGTCAAACGTTTTGAGAATGACACAAATACTAATTTCACAAAGTCTGCTGCCTCAGTTTTGATGATGGCAATTTGCATATACTCCAGAATGTCATGAAGAGTGATCAGATGAATTGCAATTAATTGCAATGTCCCTCTTTGCCATGAAAATGAACTTAATCCCCCAAAAAACATTTCCACTGCATTTCAGCCCTGCCACAAAAGGACCAGCTGCCATCATGTCAGTGATTCTCTCGTTAACACAGGTAAGAGTGTTGACGAGGACAAGGCTGGAGATCACCCTGTCATGCTGATTGAGTTAGAATAACAGACTGGAAGCTTTAAAATGAGGGTGGTGCTTGAATTCATTGTTCTTCCTCTGTTAACCATGGTTAATGAAAGTACCATAAGCTATACTATATGAGAATCATAATGTTAAGATACCATAATCCAATTGGTAGCATATTCCATGGGAAATTCATGCATTTATAATCTTATAAAATGTGTTACTGGTGATTTCCATTCTTTAGTGGGCAAATTTCTCTGCATGCTCTCGTTAAAAATGAATGGGGGCGGAACTTCTCCTGGCGACGCCATGTCTGGTCAAAATGCACTGGAGTAGAAACACCAAAATACAGGCAATTTCAGATCTCATTTTTCCCCTTTACCAGGCTCTCCCTCAGAGGGGTAACACATATGAGAAATTAATGGCTGTCATGCTGGTAGTGAGGAGCATAAGGAGGAGAAGCTGTATCCATGTGGCAAATCCATTTTCCTGCTCTCCGATGTATAGCTTACGTCATATAAAATAGCCCACATTAGCCTGCCTCCTCATGCAGGACTCACTGGGGGAGAGGAGGGGAGCGAAGATAGAGAGCACGAGAGAGACAGATAGAGAGACAGAGACAGAGAGAGACAGAGAGAGAGAGCAGAGAGAGAGAAAGAGAGAGAGAGACAGAGAGAGAGAGAGAAAGAGAGAGATGGGGGTTGGCAGGGGGTCATTCCCATCGCAGTCTTACTTACTTACCAGAGGATTCTAACATAATCTCTCTCTATAAAGGGATGACTACTTCAAATCATCACAGAGCTAGTCAACCCTCGTTCTGCCATCAGTGGAGGCACATCACTGATGCATGCCATTACATGATCCTCGTAACAATTAAATTAATTATGTATGGACAGAAATGGAAGGAGATGGTGTATGATGTATCTACAGTATGTAATCAGTAGCCGTGTAAGTGACTAAAGAACACAACTTACGTATGTTTTCTTTTCAACTAATTTCAAAAATGTTCTGCAACACCTATAGAACTCCTGTAAACCAAACTAATCTGCTGACTGTAGCTCTACCTCACTCTCTCTGTCTCTCTCTCATTGGGGGCCTGACTCTTTGGGCCAGTAACCGAAAGGTCGCTGGTTCAAATACCCGAGCTGACAAGGTGAAAAATATGTCGATGTGCCCTTAAGAACGGCACTTAACCCTACTTTGCTCCAGGGGCGCCGTACTACTGTGGCTGACCCTGTAAAACAACACATTTCACTGTACCTATGTGACAATAAAAACATCATTTTAACATCATTTTTTCACCACTGAGAAACTGAGAGGCAAAGGGGTGAGGGCTACAGTATGGCTCCGCCACGGACCCTCCAGGGCCCCAAAGCTGGCCAGATACCACAGGGCAGAGGGGGAATAAAGATGCCATGGCTTCAGAGGAACTCTCCAGTGTGCAATTATCCATTATGTGCAGGGCTCAGCTTTGTGATGTCTCTCTTTTAAGATTTCATTTTCAGACTCTGTGAGTGTTCTGAGATGTGGTTGATCCTTTAGTCTGATTGGCAGAGCTGTCTTTCTTTCTCCTTTCGCTCGCTCTATTGCTCGCTCTATTGCTCGCTCGCACACACACACACTTGCCTAAGTTACATACACATGCACACACCTGCAAACACACACACACACACACGGTGTTAATGTCTTAGTATTCCTTTTGCAAATGAAGCTGTGAGGAGTAAATTATGGAAGGTATAAAGTCCAATAGTTGTTCCCTATTAGGGTTCCAAAATTCCAGTAACTTTCCCAAAATGCACAGGTGTCCCAGAAATCCCAGTTGCAAACATACCCAGGGAAGAACATCAATGCTCTTTTTTTATTCATCAAAGGAATTCATCAAGTATGCACACACATTTTTCCTTCTATTCATCAAGTCATCCATTTGGTTTGAGTGTCTTCCAAATTTTTTTGAGAAAGAAGAATTGGACTAAAATCTTCAATTAAAGCACTGTTGTTATATTTGTTAGGGGTAATTGTGTACTGTTTAATGTTTAAATACTGATTATTCATGTTATTCACAGTTCACATATGAGGAGAGGCATGTTATCACTGGAATATGGATATCCACATTCCTTGACTGTGAATAACACTAAATATGGTTGCAAACAGTCCGCAATCAGTGTATTAGTGGAGTCCAAGGTGGGACGGACGGGTGAGGCTTACCGTGCCAATGACTTTAGGGAAGGGCGGCTCCATGTTCTCATTGACATGCATACGAGGGGCAAACAAGGCTCTCTTCGATCTGTAGGGCTGGATCTGTCCAAGGCCAAGGATCTCCTACACACACAAACACACAGAGAGAGGGGTGGCATTAAAAATCCATCACATTGAATAGGAAGGATATACAGTAATGCACAGAGTATGAGTACATTCATACACACAATACAATTAAGCCACTGTACAGTTCATTGTGCACCTCTTTTATTCATTGCTCACATTGAAGAGTGTGTCACAACACTCATAATGTAAAGGCTGTACAGTATTGTAAGCTCTAACACACACACACACTGTAGGCTCTAACACACTGTAGGCTCTAACACACACACACACACTGTAGGCTCTAACACACTGTAGGCTCTAACACACACACACACACACTGTAGGCTCTAACACACTGTAGGCTCTAACACACTGTAGGCTCTAACACACACACACACACACTGTAGGCTCTAACACACACACTGTAGGCTCTAACACACACACTGTAGGCTCTAACACACACACTGTAGGCTCTAACACACTGTAGGCTCTAACACACTGTAGGCTCTAACACACTGTAGGCTCTAACACACACACACACACACACACTGTAGGCTCTAACACACTGTAGGCTCTAACACACACACACACTGTAGGCTCTAACACACACACACACACACTGTAGGCTCTAACACACTGTAGGCTCTAACACACACACACACTGTAGGCTTTAACACACTGTAGGCTCTAACACACACACACACACACTGTAGGCTCTAACACACACACTGTAGGCTCTAACACACACACTGTAGGCTCTAACACACACACTGTAGGCTCTAACACACAACGTAGGCTCTAACACACACACACTATAGGCTCTAACACACACACTGTAGGCTCTAACACACACACTGTAGGCTCTAACACACAACGTAGGCTCTAACACACACACACTGTAGGCATATGGCTTCCTATCCTCCTCTCATCTCCACCATGATGGCAACTGATTGGTGGAAGAAAGGACATACAGGTAACTACCAAAATATAGGAAACACTTGAGTAAATGAGGAATACAAAGTATATTGAAAGCAGGTGTTTCCACACAGGTGTGGTTCATAGACTTTATGCCAAAGTGAATTGAAGCTGTTCTGGTGGCTTGTGGTGGCCCAATGCCCAATGCCCACTATGTTGGTGTTTCCTATATTCTGGCAGTTACATGTACATTGATACTGTAATTCTCCCACCTGTCATCTGCTGTCAGATAGGGTTGTTCTGGAGAGGAGATGGAGAGGAGGCTATTTAAGACTGACACAGCAACCAGGCCTTTGAGTCTAACAGTCTTTAGAAACAGATATTCATTTGGATGGAATTACAATCTAACAACAAAATTAGATTGTTATAACCTTGAACAATAAGTAATTAGGTTTCATGTAATTGCATTGTTATGCTTCCTTCAATGCTCTAATTGACTCGATATTTCCATGCTAGATGAAGACTTGGGGGAGTAGAAAAAGAGAGGAAGATAATATTGAAAGAGAGAGCTACAGAGATATGAAAAGAAAGACAGAAGGAGAGAAAGATGAAAGATGACAATGCTCTCACGGAGAAAACCTATTTATTCACTTTTTTTTTTAACCTATTGTTGATTCAGCCAGAGCCTACTTGAAATGTTATTTTCCATCTTCAAAACACTACAGAATCTATAGAAACAAGAAAAACTGTCATGCTTCGTGACTCTAGTTCTGTCACAGTATGGAAAGACATACAATTCCAGACTGTCAAAATGTGTGTGTGTGTATGTATGTATGTATGTATGTATGTGTGTATGTGTGTGTGTGTGGCTCAAACTCATTAGCCAATGTGCATTTGCAACTGTATGTAAATGTAATAAATGGTATGGATAAGTAGCTTTTGTCTCTTGTACCTCTCTCTTCTTCTTTCCTCTCCTCATCTCTCTTTCCCCCTCTCCTGTTGTAAGTGCTAATGCAATTAGGGCCCTTCTAGCAGGTAGGTGGCAGTGAAAATTATATTTGGCATTCACGCTATCGACAAAGGACTCAAATTGAAAACATTTGCATAGCTGCAATGACCCAAGTGAGTGCACCAGGCTCTGGCTGTCCATTCAGTGGGACACATGCCAACATAATGCTGCCACACCGCCCGCCAACACTTACACAGACAAAACTCCTGCATGAACAATATGAGAGCCTAAGACTTCAAAGGAGACTCATGCTTTTGTGCACTCATACATATACAATTTAATATCCAGAGACAACAAACACACAGAGCAGATGGTGGAGAAGAATAGCTTGGATCACTCAACTGTAAAGTCGACCAGTGGCAGGCGAGGAACTGATATGGCTCTTAATATGCTGTATGTATGACAGTGTATGACATTGGAGGAGTTTTAAACATGACAAGTGAATCATTGTTAAAATTGACTAGTGCTTTGTATATAGCAAATGTATAGATAATCACGGGAACATTTTTGCATTTATATTACCACAGTGTAATCGCCACATGTATGAATAGGGCCAGGAGAGGAGAGGAGAGTGTCACTGTGTTGGTTGGCTGGCTGGGTGAGCAGCAGCCACAGTAGCCGCAGTACCAACATGACGTGTCAGGGATGAGAGAACATCAAGCAGTCACCATCTCTCTCTATGTTTTACATACACTCTGTCTTTTTGACTTTCTCTCTCTTATTCTCTTTCTCCCTCTCTCCCTTCCCCCCTCTCTCTCTATCTCTCCCTCCCTCCTCTGTGACAGCCCTGTGCCCACTCGGTACAGGCCTTCCTGATCCCCGCCCTGGCTGATACCAGAAACAACAGTTGGCCCCATGGCGACAGTCCTGCTGACAACCAGAAGAAGCAGTGATAAGCCATTTGTTGTCCAATGAATAACATTACAATATAAAAACAATCTCTGGGGCCGAAATTAAATTTGCATTGGAAATTGAAGTCTCTTTTGTCCTTCCTCTTTTATGGCACATCATACAGTTACATTGGCAGAGTCTTTTACACAATTGTCATGACTTGCCCTCATGGGCTGAGGATCAAAGATGCCGGCTAGGCAAAGGTTTGAACACCCCTTCTCCTGGGGGCCAGTTTTATGACCGGTCGTAAATACCGTGCAGACTTTCTCTTCCTTGCCATGAAGTATTGAGAGAAAGGACCCCTTTGTTAACACAGAGATTCTTCCCGCCAAAACTCCAACATCTAAAAGTGGATAATGAAACAATATTCATACTTCAAAGAATGTGGGAACAATCATGTCAAATTCATTACTATGTTGTGATGTCATTAAAGACGGTGGAACAACATAACTGTATTTCTGGGGGTGTACACTTCCCAGTTATGAGGTTTGCATCTAATTGTTGTATAAAAAGAATGATTAAGTATAATAATACTTTTGTGAAGATAACAATGTGATTTTAGCATTCTAGATGATATGATTGTTTCCATATTGATTTATTCTCAGTTAGTGGCCACGCCCAGATGAGCACAAACATGATGAAACGCCCCCTTTTCTACTCAAGTATAAAACCCCTCGTGACGAAATTCACCTCAGACCAGCAGATGTGAAGCATGAGCTAAACGTTACAAAAAGGTTTAAAACTACAACTCCATTACCAAAGGAAGACCAAGCAGATTACGGTATAAGCCGGATGTTGCAAATGGTTGAATTTCTACCAGACCAGGAAGCATGAAGCTGAAGCTACACGTTACAAAATGGTTAGACCAGAAAGACCAGAAAAGGTGAGACGTTAGTCCACACGTTTGAAATGGAGAAACTCTGAAACTCTCAACCTCTACACGAGGTGAAGTAGAAGACAACGCACTAGAGCTTATCATCTCAGTCTGCAGCTGGCATGTATAGCCATCTAGAGAACTTTCACTAAAGACACAAGTTGGGAAGGACAATCCCTCTCAGACAACCGTTGGTACATCTGAAGTATCTATTCTAACAGACCAACTCTACGAACTACAGGGTATGCTGAAGTACTCATTCTAACCACCACTACGACCAGAAACTCTACCAAGGACATTGGGATCTCTGGTGGTTAAACCAGAGTCCTACATCATCAACTCAACTATCGAGGACAGCTACATGTAAATACATGTTGCATTTCTAATCCGAATGAGCGGTTAGTGGGGTTTTAAACATTTTTATTTCCGTGAGCGTAGTTTCCAAAGTAACCACGATAGTTTGAATCTCTGTCTCTAAAAGCATTCATGCTATTGTTAGTCCAGTCCACTAGGGACCTGTTTTCATTATATTACGTTAGTAATCAATAACCTATGTGTGTGTGTGTGTGTGTGTGTGTGTGTGTGTGTGTGTGTGTTTGTATTGTGTTATTATTTAGTTAGTTAGTAAATAAATAATTAAGCCAATTTGTGTATTGCTGATTTATCAATAAGGTTAGGGTTCTTGCAGGTTCAAGGATTATGCGACGTTCAGAATGAGACTGATAAGAGGTAATTATTTAATAAGTGACTGTTATCGATATATAACATATATCTTCTAAGAGTTTAATTGGGGAGATGGTAACTCGTTAAACTACTTCTTCCATGGTGCCCCAAATTCCTAATTAGTTAATTGTTACATGATTAATTTAACCGAGTGACAATTAAACACAGTTAGTTGATTCGATAAATAACAGTCACCATATTAATATAAGTCACGTCACGACACAATGTTGTGCTGCGCTGTGAGCTGTCAGTGCTCGCCCCTGTCAGAATGACAGAGAGGGATGAGGTAGGGGGGGTGGTGAAGGCAGTTGTTTACAATGCTGTATGTTGACATGGAGAGATACAGAGCACACTGACTGCTATACAGGCAACTCACTCCAACTCACTTTACTTTCCTGTTCCAGACAACCTTCAGAGGTCAGATGAAACATGAAACCCATCAACAACACAACCAGAACAAGGTGCATAAAGTACAGTGTTCCTGTAATAGACAGTGTTTTCCAGCCCCTGACTGACTCTGAAATGTCAAGAGAACATCCCTGAAGCAGTTAACCAGAGCGTCACATAACTACTCCAGATGAAATTGACTATCACGTGTTTAATTGCAAAATCATATGTGGGTTGTCTTCTATGATTGGTTTCAAAGCTAGCTCCTGGCCTTTGGGTGGCCCTGTAAAACCTGACTTCTGTAAGTATGACCACATCAATCCCAGAATGCATTGCTCCTGGCTGCTTTATTGCTATGATACAGTACGATACCTTTATTTTTAGCAGCTCAATGGAAAACAGCAGAGTGATGACGGGTATTACATTGAAGATGGAACACACTGTCACTATCTCTTTCCTGTGCTGAGAGGTGAAGGGAGCAGTGAAAGGATGGGGGCTTAAAACCCATCAATGCTCTGCATGCAGACATTGGGGATATTGATGAGCACACTCTGTTTGATACACATACCTAGCTACATTGTCAAGGACAGAGAGGCGTGAAGATCGCACTGAATGCTGGGAGACTAAACATAACGTGTCCCTCCCTCTCCTGCCTCGCTGTGCAGGTGATGAATAGGCCCAGCGCTGGGCTCAGTTCTGTGACACTGGCTCTGTAACACCCCACGAGGAAGTAGTCATGAATCTTTGTTTCCCGTTCATAAATTACTGCCGCACCAACACCCCTGC